>NC_059427.1:546651-611930 GCF_021028975.2 Sphaerodactylus townsendi
ATAAAAAATTATTTGATTATGAAAGAAATATACAATTTGAGGAAAAAACGGATAAGATAATTTCTCAAGAAGATAGGAAAGCTATAGAAGACACTATAACACAAGAGGAAATATTAAAGGTTATTAAAGAATTAAAAAACAATAAATCCCCCGGAACAGATGGGTTTACAGCGGAATACTATAAGGAAATGGCGGAAATTTTAGTTCCAGAACTTCAACATTTGTTTAATATGATTATAGCAGGCCAGAAGGCCCCAGATACCTGGAGGGAGACGGAGATAGTGACAATCCTGAAACCAGGAAAAAATGCAACTTTAGTAGAATCTTATAGGCCAATAAGCTTATTAAACCAAGATTATAAGATATTTGCAAAAATATTATCAAATAGAATTAGAAATATACTTCCAAAAATAATAGAACAAGATCAATACGGATTTGTAAAAGGCAGAGACATATGTCACCCAATAAGAAATGTACTAAATGTGCTAGAGCATGGTAAGAAACATAAATATGCTATGATAAAATTAGATGTATACAAAGCATTTGATACAGTAAGTCATGAGTTTCTTTTCCAAACATTACATAATTATGGATTTGGAGAAAGATTTATAGAAGTATTAAAAGAAGTATATAGGAATGCTAAGGCTAAGATAAGAGTAAACGAAGGATTAACAGGAATAGTAAATATTAGAAGAGGAGTAAAACAGGGTTGCCCGCTGTCTCTGTCACTATTCGTAATGGCAATGGAGTTCCTAGCTAATAGAATTAGAAATAATGGAAGAATAAAAGGATATAAAATAAATAAGGAAGAAATCAGATTAAACATGTTTGCAGATGATGTTTTATTGATAACAACTAATCCTGAGGATACAATGAAAGAATTAAAAATAATTTTGGAAGATTTTAAGAAATATTCAGGGTTAACAGTAAACATGGAAAAAACAGAAATACTAGGAATGAACATAGAAAAGAAACAGTTTAATAAAGAGATATTAAAGAAGAAAATTAAATATTTAGGAATTATAATTTCTACTAGGAAAGATTGGATGTATAAATATAACTATGAAAATAGATGGAAAAAAATACAAAATCAGATGAAAAGATGGGAAGTAAAAAACCTATCTGTAACGGGGAAAATAAAAGCAGTAAAGATGTGTTTGTTACCCAAAATCTCGTACTTATTCAGAACATTACCAATGGAAATTAACAAAAAACAATTTGATGAATGGGATAGGAAAATAAAAGCATGGATATTTAATAAGAAAAATGCTAGAGTGATGAATAAAATAGTGTATATGCCAAATGACCTCCTAGGATGGGGGATACCGAAAACCCAGGAATATTATGAGGCATTCCAGATAAAGAGTCTATTAGATATTAAGGAAGATAATAACTCAAAGTGGTTAAAGTTTGAGAATGAAGTTAATCAAGGAGAAGGCAATTATGGAATTCATACTAATGATTATAAAAACAAGAAACATAGAATACTAGGCCCAAGAAAAGTGAATATGGATATATGGGAAAAATGGAGAAATAAATGGATGCCTGGCGTTCTGGACAGAGCCCTAGTGGCAAGCGTGACTGGAACAGAAGGTTGGAAAATCATAAAGAATTTAAAAGAAAAAGGAATACATAAAGTATCAGATTTAGTTAGGGAAGGAGAAATTATACCATTACAGAATTTAATAGAACTGGGAGGGAGAGAGAATTGGCTGGCAATAAGAGGCCTATGGGAAAAATTAAGGAAATTTAGAATAAAAGATGACTGTATAATAAATCAATGGTTGAAACTCCACGAACATTACAAGGAAAAATTATAGGAGCAGTATACAAGCATATGGTAGAGGATAAAGATTTTATGCTGAGAACTTTGAATCAAAAATGGGAGAAAGAAAATATCTTAGATGCTGAAAAAATAGAAAGAATCATGGAGAGTATGAAGAAGGTAAAGATAGAAAAATATGTGGAATTAGAAAGAAAGATTTTACTTAAATGGTATCGAACCCCAATACAACTAGCCTATATGATAAAAGGATTAAGCTCAAAATGCTGGCATTGTGGAGAAAAAGGAGCATATTATACTCATATGTGGATAGAGATAGCTAAAGCTGGGGTGAAAAAGTTTTGGGAAAATATAATGAAATATGTAGAACATTTAGTAAAAGTAAAAATTGACATAAATAATGAATTATTAATTGTGGGGATAATAGATGATAAAAGAGTGAATAGAAGTTTGGAACCAATGTATAAAATAATGATAAGAGCAGCACACGCTGTGTTGGCGTTGGGCTGGAAAGATGATAAAAAATGGACAGTGTCAAAATGGTTGGAATATATATGGGAACAAATACAACTAGAGATTTTTGAAAAACTGACAAAAAATAAACTATGGGAAGAAAAGATGGAAGATATAATGAAACTATGGACAGTGTATGAAACATGGATGGAAGAAGCCGGATTTAACAAAGAAATATGGAACAAAAGAATAAGAAGAATGAATCTCCTACTGCTTGCATAATATAATTAATAGAAAGGGGGGGAGGGGGGGAAATGAAAAAATGTATAGATAAAATGGAGAGATTGAATGTAACAAATGCATAATTATTCTATACAATAAAAATTTATATATATAAAAAAAAAAGAACATAAGAACAAGCCAGCTGGATCAGACCAGAGTCCATCTAGTCCAGCTCTCTGCTACTCGCAGTGGCCCACCAGGTGCCTTTGGGAGCTCACATGTGGGAGGTGAAAGCAGTGCCCTTCTGCTGCTGCTGCTGCTCCCGAGCACCTGGACTGTTAAGGCATTTGCAACCTCAGATCAAGGAGGATCAAGATTGGTAGCCATAGATTGACTTCTCCTCCATAAATCTGTCCAAGCCCCTTTTAAAGCTATCCAGGTTAGTGGCCATCACCACCTCCTGTGGCAGCATATTCCAAACACCAATCACATGTTGCGTGAAGAAGTGTTTCCTTTTATTAGTCCTAATTCTTCCCCCCAGCATTTTCAATGAATGCCCCCTGGTTCTAGTATTGTGAGAAAGAGAGAAAAATTTCTCTCTGTTGACATTTTCTACCCTATGCATAATTTTATAGACTTCAATCCTATCCCCCCTCAGACGCCTCCTCTCCAAACTAAAGAGTCCCAAACGCTGCAGCCTCTCCTCATAAGGAAGGTGCTCCAGATGGGCTGTCAGCCATCTCCAGGGCATGAAATGCTCGTGCTGCTCTATACCACACATGGAGCCCCACTCCAATTTACTAGCCAACACACCACACTTCTGCAATGGAAGGATGGAAAGAGTCTTCAGACACTTAAATCATCCTCCAATCCTGTTTGTTTGGTGGACGAGGGGATATGGAGCAAACCTAATAAAAAAAACAGAACCAAACATATTAACCTTTTATGTATTTATTACCCAGAAGTCCGCCCCACCAAAATCAAATTATGCATTTGGAATTGGGGTGTTTGTTTGCATTAGCAACCACGTCTCTCACTGAGACTCAAAGCGGATGACGTGGCGCGAAACAAGGTAATCAGCACGAGAGATCTAAAGTTAGAACGATGCAGAAAAATGGTCAAACGTGGTAAGACGAGCAATGCAGGAAACAGAATTACAAAGGCAGAAAAGGAATTGACTAGAACCATTTTATTCTACTCACAAAATTAAAATGTAGCTACTATTCACATGTAATGCTAGAAGAACCTTTGAGCTCTTTTGCACACACTAATACCGTTTATATGCACTAGTGCTGTTCATGTACTAATCTGGCCTGCAGCAACCACAAACCTCCATCTCCACCAAAAACGTGGGGAAGAAAAAGGACAGCAGAAGCAGGAAGGTCTCCAGGACAGGAGACTTCCCTGTAGCCGTTCCCTGTTGTCCTTCTACTCAGCTTCTGAGGTCAGCACAGGGTTTCTCCTGAATCACAAGGTTGCCCACTTCCGGCTGAATGGTACGTGAGTTGGTCTTCTGGATGGGGAGCAGGGAAGGCAAAGTTGAAATCCCTCCTGCTTATCCCAAAGTTGACTTTGGTGCCAGTCAGAAACAACCCTCTGTGTGAACCGCCCCAAGTTCCTTGAATGAAGGGCTGGGTATAAAAGATAGCAATAATAATATAGTTATACGATAATTTACAACCTGCATCTCTGCACTGCAAAGGTAATTTCCAACATTATAGTGAGTCTTAGTTATTTATTTAGCATACTTGGATCCTGTCCTTCCTCCAGAGAGAGCAGGACGATGCCTGTACATCGAGGGCCCCCCTCTTCTGTGAGCATATCTGGACTTCTGTCACAGCATGGTGGGCACAGCACAAAAAATGGCTGCCACAAAAGGTCGGCTGCAGGATGGAGGAGTTGGTCACAAAATGATTGCTACAGCTTATCTTCAGTCATACAGTAGGGCTGTGCTGGCAACTGCGGCCAAAGCAACGTTTCAGCACATCCCATCAAATCTCCAGTCAGTCGTCAATCAGAAACCTTGCTGGAGTAAAGCCTTGTCCGGCAACATTCACTTCCTGAAAACAAAAAAAATGCGAGTTAAATGAGGTTTGGGAGGGTGCAGAATTTCACTGTTTGCCCCGGGCACCTTTTTCTGTAGATATGCCCCTGTGAGCTGAGGGGGTATGTCCAAGCACTAGTGAAGTTCTGCCTCTGTGATGGAAATGGGTTCTGAACATAACAGCCAGATGTGTGCTGTCAAATGTATCCCAAAGACTGCACTTTCGGCTTTCAAAACCCCTAAGACAAGACTGGGAATCAAACTGAGATGTCTTGTCCAAGAGTGAACCAGGGGCCTCACAACGAGCATTCCAAATTTTTTCCCCCTGCAGGGGTTTTTTAATGCCGCTGAAGATGGACACTGTTGTTGAATGACTTCCCCACTCAAAGCATTCACACAGAATTTACTTTGTGTGAGTTCCTTGATGTTTTTGAAGATGGCTACACTGAATGAATCTCTTTCCACACTCTGACCATTCAAAAGGTCTCTCCTTTGTGTGAGTTCTCTGATGCTGTTTAAGAGTGCTTCTCCCACTGAACCTCTTTCCACACTCTGAGCATTCAAAAGGTCTCTCCTTTGTGTGAGTTCTCTGATGCTGTTTAAGAGTGCTTCTCCCACTGAACCTCTTTCCACACTCTGACCATTCAAAAGGTCTCTCCTTTGTGTAGGGCTACTCTGATGCTGTTTAAGTGCTTCTCCCACTGAACCTCTTTCCACACTCTGAGCATTCAAAAGGTCTCTCCTTTGTGTGAGTTCTCTGATGCTGTTTAAGAGTGCTTCTCCCACTGAACCTCTTTCCACACTCTGACCATTCAAAAGGTCTCTCCTTTGTGTGAGTTCTCTGATGCTGTTTAAGAGTGCTTCTCCCACTGAACCTCGTGCCACACTCTGAGCATTCAAAAGGTCTCTGTGTGAGTACTCTGATGCTGTTTAAGAGTGCTTCTCCCACTGAACCTCTTTCCACACTCTGAGCATTCAAAAGGTGTCTCCTTTGTGTGAGTTCTTTGATGCTGTTGAAGATTGCTACTCTGACTGAATCTCTTTCCACAGTCTGAGCATTCAAAAGGCCTTTCCTTTGTGTGAGTTCTTTGATGCACATGAAGGGTGCTATTGTGACTGAATCTCTTTCCACACTCTGAGCATTCAAAAGGTCTCTCCTTTGTGTGAGTTCTTTGATGCACGTGAAGACTGCCACTCTGACTGAATCTCTTTCCACACTCTGAGCATTCAAAAGGTCTCTCCTTTGTGTGAGTTCTTTGATGCACATGAAGAGCACTATTGTGACTGAATCTCTTTCCACACTCTGAGCATTCAAAAGGTCTCTCCTTTGTGTGAGTTCTTTGATGCTGTTGAAGACTGCCACTCCGGCTGAATCTCCTTCCACACTCTGAGCATTCAAAAGGTCTCTCCTTTGTGTGAGTTCTTTGATGCTGTTGAAGACTGCCACTCCGGCTGAATCTCTTTCCACATTCTGAGCATTCAAAAGGTCTCTCCTTTGTGTGAGTTCTTTGATGCTGTTGAAGACTGCCACTCCGGCTGAATCTCTTTCCACATTCTGAGCATTCAAAAGGTCTCTCCTTTGTGTGAGTTCTCTGATGATGTTGAAGAGTGCTTCTGTCACTGAATCTCTTTCCACAGTCTGAGCATTCAAAAGGCCTTTCCTTTGTGTGAGTTCTTTGATGCACATGAAGACTGCCACTGTGACTGAATCTCTTTCCGCACTCTGAGCATTCAAAAGGTCTCTCCTTTGTGTGAGTTATTTGATGCTGTTGAAGACTGCTACTCTCACTGAACCTCTTTCCACAATCTGAGCATTCATAAGGTCTCTCCTTTGTGTGAGTTCTTTGATGCACATGAAGAGTGCTATTGTGACTGAATCTCTTACCACACTCTGAGCATTCAAAAGGTCTTTCCTTTGTGTGAGTTCTTTGATGCTGTTGGAGAGTGTCATTCCGATTGAATCTCTTTCCACACTCTGAGCATTCAAAAGGTCTCTCCTTTGTGTGAGTTCTTTGATGCGCTTGAAGACTGCCACTGTGACTGAATCTCTTTCCACACTCTGAGCATTCAAAAGGCCTTTCCTTTGTGTGAGTTCTTTGATGCACATGAAGAGTGCTATTGTGACTGAATCTCTTTCCACACTCTGAGCATTCAAAAGGTCTCTCCTTTGCGTGAGTTCTTTGATGCTGTTGAAGACTGCTACTCTCACTGAACCTCTTTCCACAGTCAGAGCATTCAAAAGGTCTCTCCTTTGTGTGAGTTCTTTGATGCACATGAAGAGTGCTATTGTGACTGAATGTCTTTCCACACTCTGAACATTCAAAAGGCCTTTCCTTTGTGTGAGTTCTTTGATGCACATGAAGAGTGCTATTGAGACTGAATCTCTTACCACACTCTGAGCATTCAAAAGGTCTCTCCTTTGTGTGAGTTGTCTGATGATGATGAAGAGTGCTTCTGTCACTGAATCTCTTTCCACACTTTGAGCATTCAAAAGGCCTTTCCTTTGTGTGAGTCCTTTGATGATTTTGACAAGCGCTACTGTGACTGAATCTCTTTCCACACTCTGAGCATTCAAAAGGCCTTTCCTTTGTGTGAGTTCTTTGGTGCACCAGGAGCTTTGATTTGCAGCTGAAGAACTTTCCACACGAAAAACATTTATGTGTCCTTATTATACTATGCTTTGGAAAATGTACATTACTCTTTCTTATACCAGAGAAGGCCTTTCCACTCTCTATGCCGATAAATGGATTCTCTCCTGAATGAGTCCCACAATGGTTTTGAGAAAGATCTGATTGTCCTGAGAAGCTTTTGCCACAGTCTGCGCAGCTGTAAGGTTGCTCTTCTTTATATGTTCTTTGATGGCTAGGTAGCTCTGTTCTGCAAACATAATTCTTTCCAAACTCCAAGCATTGATGGGTCTTCTTTCCACTGTGCATTTGCAGATGGAGCTCATATTGGCTTTGATCTGAGAAGGTCATCCCACATTCCAAGCACTTATGTGCTTCCTCTGCTGTTTGGATTAGTTCACTGAAATCCTGCCCTTGGCATGAAATAGGTTTTTCCCTATTATCCATCATGGGACTTCCTTTCTGCTTATTAAGTCCACCTCGATTCCTGGCGATTCCTTCCAAATCTTCGTTCTGGACTTTATTTAGCACTGTCTCATCACCTTCATTCCACCGCTCACCCCCTGCTGGAATAAAAATTGAAATCCTGTGAGAATCCACACAAGGAAGTATGGTCTTCCCTAGAAGTTCCGTCCACACACATGAGTGTTTCACTGTATTATTATACACTTTAGCAGGGCATTCAAGACTTCAGCATCAGAAAAGTTTGGTTTGCAATCTAATGATTTATACACACCCTCACCTGATTGAGTCTGATGTGATGAAATGGCTGATTTCTGCTTGAAGATCTTTCTGCACTTCAGGAAGTTGTATAATTTTTCTTCTAAGTGAATTTGCCTCTCAGAAATAAAAGTGATGTTCTTACTGAAGGTCTTCCCGAAGGCCAGATTTTCACTTCTGTTTTCCCTGGAGCAGAGTCTCTGGTTAGAACAAAGACATTCGTTCCTCCTTCTTTCGGTTGATCTTTCTTCTTGGACTGGACTTTCACAGAAGCATCCTCCTTGGGACGGAACGGACTTGTCTGCCGTCTGGTCTGCATGGCTACCTTCCTGCCTCAGTGGTCGGTCTCTGTCCCCAACCTTTCCTTCAGAAACATCATCCTGGTCTTTTCCCACAGAGAGCCCCTCGTTTCCTGCAACCATCTCCTCTATAGGTGCGTCTGGAAGAAAGAAAGAGGTCCAGTCAGCACATGGGCAAGAATCCAAGCCCCCTGTCAGGCATTGCTCATTAGCAGGTGACCATTTTCTTTACATTCTTTCCCCCCCTGCCCCCCCCACCCCCACCCCCAGCAACTGAGCTCCAGTTCCACCTTATCCTTAGCAGGTTTTATATTCTATCCTTTGCACTTTAAGGGGAGGAAATGGGAAACCAGCATTCCCCTACGGTTCACATTTTGAGTCTCTGCGACTTATGATTAAAGAGAAGAAGAGAAAGCTTTTATTTACCACTCTTCTCCTACCCTAAAGGGCCTGAAAGTGGCTTATAAATTACATTCCTCCCCCCCCCTCACAACAGGGAGGTGGAACTGAGAGACTTCTGAGAGAACTGTGACTAGCCCAAGGTCACCCAGCAGGCTTCATGTGGAGGAGCAGGGACTTAAGCCCCTCTCTCCAGATTGGACTGCACTTAGCCACTATACCACACTAGCTCTCCATAAGAAGTTACCACGATCTCCTGTCCTGCAACTATACAGAGATGTTCATTGTAGGAACATCAGAAAGAGCCTGCTGGATCTAGTCCAGCACTCTGCTACTCGCAGTGGCCCACCAGGTGCCTTTGGGAGCTCACCTGCAGGAGGTGAAAGCAAGGGCCTTAAGACCATAAGAAAGAGCCTGCTGGATCAGACCAGAGTCCATCTAGTCCAGCCCTCTGCTCCTCACAGTGGCCCACCAGGTGCCTTTGGGAGTTCACCGCCATGGTGGAGGTGAAAGCAATGCCTCCTGCAGCTGCTGTCCCTGGAGCACCTGGTCTGCTAAGGCATTTGCAATCCTCAGATCAAGGAGGATCAAGATTGGTAGCCATAGATCGACTTCTCCTCCATAAATCTGTCCAAGCCCCTTTTAAAGCTATCCAGATTAGCGGCCATCACCACCTCCTGGGGCAGCATATTTCAAACACCAATCACACGTTGTGTGAAGAAGGGTTTCCTTTTATTAGTCCTAATTCTTCCCCCCAGCATTTTCAATGTATGCCCCCTGGTTCTAGTATTGTGAGAAAGAGAGAAAATTTCTCTGTCAACATTTTCTATTCCATGCATAATTTTATAGACTTCAATCATGTCCCCCCTCAGACGTCTCCTCTCCAAACTAAAGAGTCCCAAACGCTGCAGCCTCTCCTCATAAGGAAGGTGCTCCAGTCCCTCAATCATCCTCGTTGCCCTTCTCTGCACTTTTTCTATCTTCGATGTCCTTTTTGAGATGTGGCGACCAGAAGTGAACACAGGACTCCAAGTGCAGTCGCACCACTGCTTTATATAAGGGCATGACAATCCTTGCAGTTTCGAGCCCTTCCGCTGGACGTAGAGCTGACCTATTTGGTTTCTGTATCCTGCTTTTTCTCTCCCTTTAAGGAGTATCAAAACAGCTTTTCAGTCACCTTCTTTGTGAGGAAGGTGGGGTTGAGAGAGTTCTGAGAGAACTGTGGCTGGTTCAAGGTCACCCAGCAAGCTCTATATGTGGGAGCGGGGAAACAAATCCACCAGATCAGAGTCACGAGGAGGAGGGGGGGGGAATCAAACCCATTCCTGCAGACCAGAGTCCATCGCTCTCACATATTATACCACGCGGGCAAGTGTGTCCAAATGTTTGGCAACTGAGCCATTAGGATGTGGCCCCTTCCTGAGGGCCTCTCAGTCCTGCATTGGCCTTCAGGCCGAACAATGCAGAGTCTTGTCGGGCTTTCATGGTCGATTCAACTGGTTGCAGGCTTCCTCGGGTTGTGGCCGTGGTCTGGTAGAGGCCCACTTTGATCGTTGCATCTGTGTTGGTACCTCAGAGGTGTATCACAGAGAAAGCTCGTCAGGCAAGGAGAAGTCTGGACACACTTTATAACAGCCTCTTCTGTGTTATACACCTCTGAAGATGCCAGCCACAGATGGCATGGTAAACGCCAGGAGAAAATGCTAACAGAATGACGGAAACCACATAACACCCTGTGCCATTCCCGCCGCGGAAAGCCTCCTCGCCACCAGCCCACAGAGAAGTTCGACACGCTGTGTCCAGGAGATGGAGAGATGGCCTCCACCTACACAGGCCGAAGTCTTGTTCATGCTGTCAGCCCTGCCAAGTCGACGCACCAGGGAGCAAAACGGGTGCTGCAAAATGGGGCTCAAGTTCCTTCCTGGCATTTCCAATCCACTGTACCAAGTGCGCCCAGGATTGATGGGGTGGGGAGGCATTTCTGCTGGGTGTGTTGCCTGCTCTGCCTAACTCAAAGCAAGGAAACCTTGTTATTGGACCTTTCCGCTCTTGATCTTTCTCTATACGCTTAAATATGTAGATATCTAGGCTGCCCCGCCGCTGGCCCTGGGAGACAAAGGCAGGCGGCCATCTCGCACCAGCCTTGGGGGGTCACCAAACAAATTGCCTACTTTCTTTTCATTTTCTGGGGAAATGAGGATTTGTTGGTAATTATACCTCTGATTATGGATAATCATCAGCCCCTCAATTGGCCATGCTGGCAGGGGCTGATGGGAATTGTAGTTCATGAACATCTGGAGTGCCATAGGTTCGCCACCACTGATTCTCTTAGAAATGCACCAGCGGGGAAAAATAACAGAAAGCGCGGCAACCCAGAACTTAAGCGCCCGCCAATAAACACGCATCGTTCCAGGGACCAGACTACATTCTAATTTCAGGTCCAAAGACCAGCATAGTGGAATACCCAACGCTGATGCCTTACTGCTCAAGGTCTTGATTGATTCAAGGTAGAAATGCCGCCATTCTGGCCCCGTGAAAGAGAAGCCCTTACTCCAGAGAGGCCACGCATCCTCAGAAGCTCCCCAGCATGACGCCCTCAGAAGAGTTTCTGGTCTGGATCCAGCAACGCCCCACTCTGCCTTCTGAGAAAGACACGCTACTCCTCCTGAAGCGAAACCGCAGAAACAAGAAAAGGCAGATTCAGCCTTCAGAGGTCATGCCAGGCAGAGATGGAGAGCAGGAATGGGACATTTCGGGAGGGTTAAGGGTGTAACAGGAGTGGCGCTCAGAGCCTCTTGCCTGAGCCCCTCAGCACCAACTGCGGGAGAAAGAAAAGTCCACTCTGAGAAAGGAGGGGGACTCCCGCTGCCCTTTTTTGCTCATCTCCCCTACTCTGGACTGGATGCAGCCTAGCTACACCTCCACAAACAGAACAGATCGACGCTGCTTCTTCGCTGCCTGCGAGGGAGGGAAAGAGTATTAGCCTCCACTTCCTGTTCTGTTTCCTTGTGTGAATTATGCTTCCCAGGGCTGTGAGACCTTTCCCCCTCTACACTCAGCACGGAGACTCAGCCTTTCCAGAGGTACCCGTGCGCCTTGGGGGGCTACAGATGCCGCTGCGCATGGGCGGGGCCCTTGAATCCAGGCTGGTGGAAGAAAAACAGGGAGGCAGAAATGAAATCATCCAGCACGTTTCTGTCAGGGTCAGTTTCACTTCCTGTAATCCCCTCGTAGTTTCACCTCAATCCCCGCCCCACCACCACGATCGGCCTGGGATCTGAGGGCAAGAACCCTCCGTTCCAGCACCCTGTGATTAGAGCGGCACAAGTCAATAAAGTTCGTTCCTTTTTATAAAGTCGACTTCGTTTGAGTGTGTCCAGCCTTACATGTCACTATCACACCAGGTGAAAAAATAGCCAGACTTGAATTCAGTGCATGCAGAACCGGAGGGTCATCTCAAGGAGTGTCCACAGCATCTGCTGATGTCACATCTGGGTCTTTGGCCACAGGCAACATCAATGTGGCACCCCACCCCCACCTCATTCTGCCCACCCCACCCCCCAGTCTGGCACCCCCCATCCAGGGCTCTGCTTCCCACAGTGCCCAGCCAGATGGCCCAATAAGCAGGAGAACAACACACATTTGCCCACTTTCATGGGCATCCCAACTCTTGAACCTTCAGCACCATAAAGTGGATGAAGTTAACCAGGTGCCCCAACCCCACCCAGGCGCAGAGAGTCCTTACCAGGTGAGAGGGCATCTGGGGCACATTCTGGGTTTGGCCCTGCCTCCTCCATGAGCTCTTTCCAACTTAGCTTCCACCTTCACGGAAAGACCCAACCTCTGAAACAGAAGCAACAAGTAAGAGGAGGAGTAGAAGGAGAAGAGTTTTGATTTTTACACCACTTTTCTCGAACTTCACCAGTGTCAAAGCGCCTGACAAACTCCTTCCTTTCTTCTCCCTTGACGGACACCTTGGGAGGCGGGTGGGGCTCAGAGAATTGGGAGGGACCATTTCACCCATCAGGCTTCATGTGTAGGAACAGGCAAACAAACCTGGTTCCCCAGACTGGAGTCCACCGCTTCCTGTGGAGGAGGGCAGAATTAAACCTTGCTCTCTCTCCAGAGTACAGAGTGCACCGCTCTCAACCACCACACCCAGGAACGGATCCTGCCCCGTTCCCAGACTCTGCATCTTTCTTTAAGTAGACCTTTTAGGGTTTTCTTTCAACACTGGAGAACTATCTGAGGAGGAATGCAGGCCTCCTCAGGAGAAGGGGCTGCTGACGCACCTCCTTAAATCTGCCGTCCAGAGGATTAAAACTTGGAGAAATATCAGGCAAGGAAAGCCTTAGGAGAAGGTCAAATATTGTAGCTTGAAGTGGACATACCTGGAAGAGCAGAAGCCCCCACCCACCTCTGCTCTGCTCTTCCTCGCCTGACTCAGGGAGGAAACCTCGCCA
Organism: Sphaerodactylus townsendi; assembly: GCF_021028975.2. Lineage (NCBI taxonomy): Eukaryota > Metazoa > Chordata > Lepidosauria > Squamata > Sphaerodactylidae > Sphaerodactylus > Sphaerodactylus townsendi. The sequence continues at coordinate 559,662 of NC_059427.1, forward strand.
GGGCCACCGCTGGGGAGCTGCTCTCCTGCCCACATCCTCTGACCCAGCCTTGCATTGGTGGTGGAGGGGCAGGAACCGCCCAAGATCACTCCGTCCAGGATCTCTTGGAGTTTCTCTCTGGGCTTCAGCCAGTGGTTGTGTCCATGGAGCTGGGTGCAAACCTCTCGGGGCCCGTCGGTGTCACCGTAGCAGAACTGCCGGAAGCGTCGGCAAAGTACTTCTGAGTCCAGGGGCTCCTGACCCCAAATCTCTGGCACGGCTCTCTCCCAGGATGCAGCACCTCTCCCAGCATGGATGAGATTGGAGTCCTTCCGTGCTCTCTCTCCAAGCCCAGGTCCTCCTGGGTCCTGCTCTTCCATCTTCCTCTTCTTCTACTGGGACGCCTCTGACTGTGGAAGGATTCCTTCACTCGCTTGGGTATGAAGACGGGCCTCTTCCTATGGGGGTGGGGCTGGGGGGGGGAGGAGGCAGAAATCAACGTGTCAGAAGGTAGACAAAAGAGAATTAGGACACATGGTGGTTAACAACAAAAGTGTCGTTTGTTGACATTTTGCGGAACTACCTACCAAGCTTTTTGAAATGTGCCTGTTTGGTCCTTTGGGACATTTAACTGTCTCTGGCCTCTTTCAAGATGTTTCTTTGGGTCAGGCTGTTCCAGGGGCTTTGGGTGGCTACCAAGTGGGTCAGGAGATGTGTCCACCCACAGACATAGGTGTCTCCTGTCAGCGAAGGTCAAGTGTAAATCTTGTGCTGGCACAGAGTGGGATTGCATCAGGAGTGTGGTTTGTGATCGGATCGAGGCACAATTGGATTGCTGGGATGAATGGAGGCTGGGAGGGGGGCAACAGACCCAGGGGATTTCCAGGCCTTTCCTGGATATTGGCAACCCTGCGTCTGGGAGATGGCAGAGGAGGGGGAGCACCAACCAAAATCCTGAGTGGGACCCGAACCCAGGCCTCCTGTGACTGAGCCCTCCCGTTTCTCCTGTTGTGTTCTGGGGGGGGGGGGGTCCTGTGACTCTCTTGCCTGGCAAAAAGAACTGCTCCCCTCACTCAAACCCCAGCGCAGGGGGAGGGGAAATCTGGCCTCCGCCAGGGGAGCTGGGGAGGTGGGGGGCAGGGGTGGCATGACGACCCTCCCAGGAGTGCACTTCCCTTGTGCCCATTTCTGCTAAGTTATTTATCTTCATTTACTCCATTCGGTGGGGAAATTGAAATGTTCCCCACCCACCAGGCAGAAAACAATGCAAGCGGGAACAAAAGGCAAGAGAACTCCAAGCGCAGTGGCGCATCTTAGGCAAACTGGAGCCCCAAACCTGAGTTTGATGCCCCCCCCAAGGCGCCACCCTCCCCACCGTGACTAAACAATGATTTTTTCCTACCATGTCAGCTCAAAGTCACCATCACATTATATCATGCCCCAATCCCCAAATCTGAACACAGAAATGTCAGTCAATAATGTTTGGAAAACATTTTCAAAATGCTTTCAACATGTTTTATTACTGCTAGGAGAACATTTTATGGTGTTGTATCCAGTCCCCCCAATTGGGGGAAACAGCATCACTTTCAATGTTATTTAAACAGGTGGTCCCAGATTCTCCCTTTCAGGTGGATTTAAAAGGGGAATCTGGGCCCCCTAGTTTAAACAAGTGATGCTGGAATCCACCCCCAAACAGCACCATTTTCAATGATGTTTAAACCAGGAGCCTTAGATTCTCCTTTAATTCATTTAAAGGAGAGATCTGGGGTCCTCAGAAATAACATTGAAAGAGATGCTATTTTGGGATGGATTCTCCCCACCCTGAAACAGCATCAATTTCACTGCTTAACTGGGGACCTCAGATTCTCCTTTAAAATCCATGCCGGCGGGGTGGATTTAATAATAAATAAGTAGCCAATAATAATAATAATAATAATAATAATAATAATACAACCTTTATTAGGCATTGAGAGAATAAAAGAAAGAAAGAAAACAAGCATTGGCAGGAAGGGGGTAGATTTAAAAGGAAAATCTGGGGAAATGTAGGGGGTGCCTGCTGTCAGGGGTGCAATTATTAAGCTAGCAGCCTGAAAAGCTCATAATGTCCTGTATTGGGGAGGGGGATTGGATGGGGAGGTGCCCGCTGGCACCCACTGCTGGAGGGTTGGGGAAATATCCTCTCCTTTCAGTTCTCAGACTCTTCTGCTTACCCAGAATGCCCAACTCCACCCCCCCCACCCCACCCCCTGTTTGGGCTTCCGACAGGGAGGAAGTGGACCAGACAGGTGACCCCAGTGCTGCACCTCAGCTGAAGTTGGGCCCAAAGAGGACTGGGCCAAAGTCCGATCCGCCCCCTCTGCCTCATGGTGCTGAGATGGGGCCCAAATTCATCCCCACGTCCCAGGTGACGTTCACAGCTGAAGGCTGCAGGGCCACCATCGGCACCATGGCTTCTAGGCCCCACCACGAGGCAAGAGCGCAGCGCCCAGTCAAGGATGCCTTGCGGATCCTCCCCTGTTTTTCCACTGGATCAGCTCCTGGATTTACTATCAAACATATAGGTGCCAAATTAAGAGCTCAGACTGGACACTCGGGCTGTGGGAGATCCAGCCCTCAGCATGCCAACCATGAAGGTTTCCTTGCACACAGAAAGCTAGCACTGCAAGGGAAGTCCAGTAGCTATAGGTCCCTTCTATGTTGACGTCTCTGCAGGGCTTCATTCTGGGGCTCTTGAACTTGGGGAGGGGGCTCTTCTCTTCACCGCAGATCCCCCCCTTCCTTTGGGCTCTGCCTGGCCAGACATTTCAACCCCCTCCTCCTCCAGCCCTCCATGAGAGATTTTTGCCCCCCCCCCCAGTCATCATTTCCTCCTTTGGAGACCCTCGTCTCCCCACGCCCCCCACCCAGCTCTTCTCTCTCGGGCTTTGCCCTCCCTGCCTGCTGGGGCTTGCAGACTGCTTCCTTCTTGAATGTGCCTCGGCTCGTCTGCAAAGACACTGAATGCTCCAGAGATCCCACTGGGTCCTCACTTTGCCTCCTGGGGTATATATTCCCTCCCCGCCCAGATCCCTTCTCTGGAGCCAACCTCCCGCCCTTGAGAGCAGTCCCTAAGCAGCCCCCTCCCCCTCCCCACCAGGCTCTCCTGACCGGGATCTCCGCTGCTTCCTCCCCACTGCGAAGCTCCCCGCAATGGGAGGGGCTGTGATCCCAACCCCGCCAAGAAAAGCCTCAACCTGGGCTTTGCTCACTGGGGAGGGGCTGCCGAGGCTGCAGGATGACGACAAAGCCCCCCTTCCCACCCTCCCATCCAGGGGGGGCCCGGGGATCTGGGGCTCGCAAGGGCGCCTGGGAAATGTAGTTCCCGGCTGCAAAACAAAGCGCAGCCCCGGCCGGAGGAGATCACAAGGGCTCTTCTGGCTCTCGCGGGTCCGCCGGAAAAGTGGGGAAGAGGGGGGGGGGCGGGACGACACGTGTGATGTGAACGGGGGGGGGGGAGACGAGCTGCTCCCCTCCCCCAGGGCTTAATCCCCGGGCAAGATCAGAGTGCACTGCAGAGGGGGGGGAGAGGGGGTCCCTTGGGCGAGCTGCTCCCTCCCCCGCCCTGCTTGAAGGGGTTCCCCGCTGCAACCCACCTGGAGTCTCCGGCGCGTGAGAGAACTCGAACAGCCATTCAGCAGCTGAGCAGCAGCAACGAAAGGAATTCTTCTCCCGTCCAAGACTCTGCCGGGAAGTTCCTCGCAGGAGTCGCGCTTCCAGACGCAGCTGCAACCACGCGGGGCCGCCCAGCAGCACGCCCCACACACGGGGGGAGGAGGAGGAGGAGAGCCAGGTGGGGACGAGGCGGGGCCGCGAGCCGGGCGGCGTCTGGCCAGGCGGGGCTGTGGCCGGGGAGAAACCTCCTTGAAGGGGAAGGGCCAGGGGCGTAACGAGGCAGCCCTGGGCAAACTGGAGCCCTGGGCAAAACCTGAGTTGGATGAGCCCCCCCTCCCCCCCCCCCCGCGGCCACTCCACCACGACCAATTTTTTTTTTGCACCAGGACATTGGTGCCTGCAGGGGGTGCATTTTTAGACATGTCAGCACCAAAATTCTTTGCTAAGGAGATGGGGGCTACCCTTTGAGGGTCCATAACTTTGGCCCCCCTGAACCAAACTGCACCAAACTTGGGGGGGGGGTCCCATCATCTCCAGATGATACCCTGAAATTTTGGTGCTGATACATCCAAAAATGCACCCCCTGCAGGAACATCCTAGAAATTTGCCCAAGAATCTTTGTTCTGCATTGAGTTTTCTGCATTGCTGTCAATGGGGGTTGCAGGCTGTGGGGGGGGGCACATTTCTGAAGGCACAGTCTCACAACTTTCAGGGTCTCATCAGGAGACTGCCCTAATGATACCCCCCAAGTTTGGTACAGTTTGGTTCAGGGGGGCCAAAGTTATGGACCCTCAAAACTGTAGCCCCCATCTCCTATTAGCTCCTATTGGAAATAATGGGGGATAGGGGCACCCCCTTTGGGAGCCCATAACTTTGGACTCCCTGAACCAAACCTCACCAAACTTGGGGGGTAGTATAAGGACAGTCTCCTGATGATACGCTGAAATTTCGGTGCCACTAGCCTAAAAACTGCGCCCCCTGCAGGCCAAAAATGAAAAACCACTAAAATACCCAAAAACGAACCCAGCATTTTGATGCCCCCCACAAGGTGATGCCCTGGGCAGCTGCCCACCTTGCCCAATGGGCATTACGCTAGTGGGAAGGAAGGGAGACCTTCTGGCCTCGGGGGCGGCGGCGGCTGCTGCTGCTGAAACTCGGTCCCAGCAGGCCTGGGGGTCGGGGGAGGGGGGGAAGGGAGGGAGGGAGCGCCCATGCATGCATGCCCCGGGGGTCCCGCTCCGGCCAGGCCAGGCCAGGGGGTCCCTGTCATGTGCGGGCAAGACAAAAGCTAGACGGAGCAGCAGGGCCAGCCCGACCTTCTGGGGTTGGGGGTGACAGGATCGCCCCGAAGAATCCCGGCGCAACACCCTCTTGGCAAAGCCCATCTTCTGTCTTCTGGCAATGGAGGGTGTCCCCCCCCCCCCGGGGGGAATTGTTAGGGTGACGAGATCTTCTTCAGGGTGCGGGACAGGAAGGAAGCAACCAGTTTATATGTATAAATATATATGTATGCATGTGTGTGTATGTATGTGTATATGTGCGTGGGGGGCAGAGGCGTTCCTCCCATTGGGCAAAGTGGGCAGCTGCCCTGGGCGCCGCCTTGTGGTGGGCGACAAAATTGCAGGTTCATTTCTGGAGGATTTTGTATTTTCAGTGTTTTCTCCATTTTTGGCCTGCAGGGGACGTGAATTTTAGGCTAGCAGCACCAAAATTTCAGGGATTTTTTTGGAGACTCTCCTGATGATAAGATCAATTTCAGGTTTCTGCGGGAGGTTTGGTTTAGGGAGTCCAAAGTTATGAACTCCCAAAGGGAGTGCCCCCATCCCCCATTGTTTCCAATGGGAGCTAATAGGAGATGGTGGTTACACCTTTGAGGGTCCATAACTTTGGACCCCCTGAACCAAACTTCACCAAACCTGGGTGGTATCATCAGTAGGGTCTCACGAGGATACTCTGAAATTGTTGTGCTGCTATCTTAATAATTGCACCCCTGACAACAGGCACCCCCTAAATTTCCCCAGATTCTCTTTTTAAATTCACTCCCTTCCCACCAATGCTTGTTTTCTTTCTTTCTTTTATTCTCTCAGTGCCTAATAAAGGTGGTGGTGGTGGTGGCTGTTGTTGTTGTTGTTATTATTATTATTATTATTAAATCTACCCCCTTCGGCATGGATTTAAAGGGAGAATCTGGGCTTCCTAATTTGAACACCATTGAAAATGATGCAGTTTGTGGGTGGATTCCAGCATCACTTGTTTAAACTAGAGAGCCCAGATTCTCCTTTTAAAACCACCTTTAAGGGAGAATCTGGGGTCCCCAGTTTAAATAACATTGATGCTGTTTCCCCCAATTGTGGGGACTGGATACAACACCATAAAATGTTTTCATAGCAGTAATAAAACATTTTGAAAGCATTTTGAAAATGTTTTCCAAAAAATATTTCTGCTGTGTGGCATGGCCCATTGCTGTGTTCAGATTTGTGAGTTGGGGATGTTCTATAATGTGATGGTGACTTTGGAACGATCTGGTGGAAAAATCATTGTTTGGTCATGGTGGGGGAGGGTGGCTGCCCATGGGGGGGGGGGCATCAAACTCAGGTTTTGCCCAGGGCTCAAGTTTGCCTAGGTACGCCCCTGGTGGGGGGTATACACACACACACGTTTATATATGCCTCACTGGGATCCCACGGCAGAGAAAAAAACAGGGATTCCGGAAAGTGCGCTTGCAAGAGGCAGGTGGGGCCAGGGGGGCCTCTGTAGTCCAGGGGGCCAGCAAGAACAAGGCCGCGAGGCTCCAGCCCTGCTAAATCTGTGTATGTATGTGTATATGTATATAAAATTATGAAGTCTATATATATGTATATAAATTATGTCTATATGTATATAAAATTATGAAGTCTATAAAATTATGCATGGGGTAGAAAATGTTGACAGAGAAATTTTTCTCGCTTTCTCACAATACTAGAACCAGGGGGCATCCATTGAAAATGCTGGGGGGAAGAATTAGGACTAATAAAAGGAAACACTTCTTCACGCAACGTGGGATTGGTGTTTGGAATATGCTGCCACAGGAGGTGGTGATGGCCACTAACCTGGATAGCTTTCAAAGGGGCTTGGACAGATTTATGGAGGAGAAGTCGATTTATGGCTACCAATCTTGATCCTCTTTGATCTGAGGTTGCAAATGCCTTAGCAGACCAGGTGCTCGGGAGCAGCAGCAGCCGCAGAAGGCCATTGCTTTCACCTCCTGCCTGTGAGCTCCCAAAGGCACCTGGTGGGCCACTGCGAGTAGCAGAGAGCTGGACTAGATGGACTCTGGTCTGATCCAGCTGGCTTGTTCTTATGTTCTTATGTTCTTATGTTCTTATGTTCTTATATACATATACATACACACATATATATACACAAACACACACACATATATATTTTATATATATGAATAAACCAGACTTTTCAATCAAATAAAACATGTTTTTTAAATTTTATTTAAAAACTCACTGCTGACAGACGGATCCCTGGTCTGGTTTAGTGGGGCTGGAGCCACACGGCCTTGTTCTTGCTGGACCCCCGCAGGCTGCAGAGGCCCCCCCCCGTCCCCGCCTGCCTCTTGCAAGCACATGTTCCGGAAACCCTGTTTTTTCTCTGCCGTGGGATCTCAGTGGGGCAACAAAGGGAGATGTCTCATCTTCTAATCCATAAAACAGGCTGGGGACCTCCACAGTTGAGCCGCAATCATTAAAAATATTACAAACGCATATTCCTAAAGTTTTTTCCTTGGTAATGGGATTCCTCTGGAGCAGGAAAAACTGCCCAACTACAGCATCAGTGGAAAAGTCTGAAGGGGCTTATGACTTAGCCAACGGCTGCCACGGGACCATCATGGTGTACATCCCGCTTCCAAAATCTTCTGTTTGCTCGTGTTTCTGAGCATGAGCAGAGTGCTTTCCCAGCCTTGCTGAGTGACCAAAATGAGCCCTTTCGCTCCCGGGACTGGAGAGGGGACTGATCCCAGCTTAACAGTAAACGAACTTATTTTTACAGAGCCAATGGGGAATTACTCGTCTTGGCAATGCGAGAGGCAGGCTGGGAGGGGATCTTTTTAGACTATGGATACCAGAAACGGCTTGAAACGTATCTGCAGAGATTTCACAAGAGACCAAATTGCAGTTTAAATATATTTATATAATTTTTTGGGTGCACACAATCACACAGTGAGACGTTAAGGCACATACACACAGTTCCTAAGTATATAAACAGGGAGGAAAAATAGGTGGGGTGATAGAATGGGATTTGGGGAAGCAGGGGACTTCTACGTTACCAAAGATCTGCAGAGAAGTTCCAGAAGAAGGCAAGGATCTCTATGCCAGCATAGGGACCCAAGCGAAGGACGATATATCGTGTCTCACACCAACTTGACCAAGGGAGGTTCAGGCTAGTAATGAGCAATGAGCTTAAGGTGTGCAGGACTTTTATAGGGTGGATCGTTAGTTTGGCGGGAAAAGAGACCCTTTGCATTAGGTTTCGTTTCTTGCCTCTATGCTGGTATTGCAGGGCTGAGCCAATTGGCAGCCTCTACCTATTGATCTACTTCCCCGGACACGCGGGGCCAATTGGTCCAGGATTATATCAGCGGATAACGCCATTAATGGTTTATGCAGAGGTGCTTCCCGCGCCCCTGCCTTAAGTATTCAAATTTGGCTGAGGCTGATTGATTTAGGAAGGGATCTTGTTGTTAGGGAGATCGTATCTGGAGGTTGAGGAAATGCAATTGTTTGGAGAAATGTTTTCTCAAAGGCACAGTATCAGGGACTTTCTAAGAAGCAGCTTAGCGAGGTGTGGTTCTCAGGAGTTCTACAGACTCCATTATGCTAATGGAGTACTCTGGCAGGGTGAGATAATCAAAGATGCATGTCCTTGCTATGAGACGTCCAGATAGTATTGCCTGGAGTAACTCATAGATTTGCACACAGATTGTTTTGCCTTAGGCTTGCTCTCAGCTTGGACACTCTGCTATCCACCCATACAAACAAGGAAACTGGCACTTTGCAGCACAAAGCATGAGAAACAATATGAAATCCAATATTTCATAAGGCAGGGTATACGGGGCAGCTGTAAGGAATTCCAAAGAGCAGAAATAAAAGGCTTTTGGTTGTAAACCGTTTATTCAGACATCCTAGAAAGCTCACACACACGGCATGACAGGAATGAGACCTCCCGCCTAAACTACAGGTTATAACATCCCCTGTCCCATCCCCCTCCCGGTGTCTCCAGTCCCATTCTCATGGGAACGGAATGCTCATCTTGTACCATAAGATAAGCTCTCTAACAGTGTGGTTGCAGCGGCTTCTGGCCCGCCGCCCGTGCCAAGGAATTCAGTCAAGGCCAAACGACTGTGAAGAGAATCAGTACAACTGAGATCTTTACATTCTGCCTCCCCTAAAAGGAGACCCTTCCCCCCCCCCGGCTTCAGTGGGAAGGCACGATGAAAAGCAGAAATAAGGGAGGGGGCATCGATATTCTCCGAATACACCCATTGATTATGACCGGATGAATATCCCACCCAAGAAACCAAATATTGCAAACGATTGCGAGAAAAGCAAGAGTCCAGAATAGCGTCAATTTCATAGTGCTTGTGGCCATCAATTATAGTCGGAGGGGGTATCTCCGGAGGGTCGTGCCAGGCATCGGAAACGGGAGCCTCCTTGAGCAAACTGGAATGAAAAACGGGATGAATATTACTTAACGAGTTAGGCAGTTCTAAACGGGCAGTAACATCATTGATCACTTTTGTAATCCGAAAGGGACCCACGAATTTCTTGCCCAGCTTTGAATATTTGTGCACGTCTCTAAGGTTTTTGGTAGACAAATAAACCCAAGCCCCAACACGTAAAGGAAAATCAGAACGATGTTTATCCGCCTGAAACTTTTGTGAGTCCTTGGCCTGCTGTAAGGTAGTCTGGACCGTCTTCCACCCCTCGGTCAGGGAGGAAATCCACTGCTTGAATTCAGGAGGATGTAGCGCCTCCGTGGGCAGTTGGGGCAATGGTGGGAAGGAACGACCAGAAACAACTTCAAAGGGGGTTTTCTGCGTGCTGCTATGAATGGCATTATTGTAAGCATACTCCGCAAGCGGGATCAATTCGCACCAATTGTCTTGATGGTAATTAGTATAACAACGTAAATACTGTTCTAGTGTTCTGTTCGTCCTCTCTGATTCACCGTCACTTTGAACGTGGTAGGGGGCGGCGACCGCCGGGGTGGTTCCCAACAACTCCAGGAAAGCCTTCCAAAATTTAGAAATGAATTGGGGCCCGCGGTCGGACACCACCTTGTCGGGGGAGGAGTGTAGGCGGTAGATATGCTGGATAAACAATCGCGCTAGTTTAGGAGCCGATGGTATGGTGGTGCAGGGAATAAAATGTGCTTGTTTAGAGAACAGCTCCACCACCACCCATAAAACCGTGTTCCCCTGACTTTCCGGCAGATCTGTGATAAAATCCATCGAAATGACCTCCCAAGGCCGGGAGGCAACCGGGAGAGGCTTTAAAAGTCCATGGGGTTTTCCCGGAATGGATTTGGCCTCTGCACAGACGGAACACCCCTTGATGTAAGCCTCAATGTCTTTGCGCATGGAGCGCCACCAGAACTGGCGACGGGCCAGATGCAACGTCTTGAGAAATCCAAAGTGTCCCGCCGACCGGGCATCATGGCAGGCTTCAAGAACTTGTCTGCGAAGGGGGGGGAGGGACATACCAACACCCCCCTCGTTTCCAAACGCCACCCTCCAAACGTAGCTGAGACTCCCCTTCCTCCGCCGGCAGGTCGCGGAGCCCCGCCTCCCCGAATTCTCGTAGGAAGGGGGAGACGATACTTGGAATGGGCGAAGTGGGCGGGGATGCTGAAGTCTGAGACCGGGTGACAGCTAAACCCAGTTGGGAGGGGGAGAGCACGGTGCGCGGGATATCCCGCAATGAAGTACCTCCCCCCTCCCCGGGAAGGCGAGACAGCGCATCAGCCAGTTTATTGGTTTTCCCCGGAAAAAAATGAACTGTGAATGAGAAGCGGGAGAAAAAATCAGCCCACCGTAGTTGCTTCGCGGACATTTTAAGGGGGGTGGAGAGGGTGGCCAAGTTCTTGTGATCTGACCAAACCTGAAAGGGATGTTTGGCACCTTCAAGCCAATGACGCCAAGTGCTTAGAGCCACTTTGATAGCAGCAGTCTCCTTATCTCCCACAGTCCAGTTGAGTTCAGGACCCGAAAACTTTTTGGATAAGTAAGCACACGGAACAAGTCTATCATCTTTATTTCTCTGCAAGAGGGCTGCGCCGAGCGCCTTGTCCGACGCATCCACGTGAATAACGAAAGGAAGGTCGGGGTCTGGGTGTTTCAAAATGGGCTCGGTAGTGAAAGCTGATTTTAGACGCTGGAACGCTGATTGGCATTCTTGAGACCAAGGGAGGGGGGCTCCGGGCTTGGCTGCTTGTAAATCCTTGCCTTTGGTGCGTAAGAGGTCTGTGAGTGGTAGGGCAAGTTCAGCAAATTGGGGAATAAAATCACGATAGAAATTAGCAAAACCAAGGAAGGATTGTAATTCCTTTCTGTTGGTGGGGGCAGGCCATTGAAGTACTGCGGTTATCTAACAGGAGCACTGTTTCACGAAGTTTGATATCCATAGCCTCGAAGAAATATTCACATTTCATGCGTTCAGGCCAGTCCGGAGGGAGTTTACTGGCCGCCGCACGAAATTCACGGGCAAATTCAGCAAAAGAACGGTTGCCCTGCTGAATGGTTTTTATTGTATGAATGGCATCGTTTTCAGCATCCGGATCCTGGAAGCGGACACGCAAAGCTTGGAGAAATCCAGCCACTGTGCGAGTATCGTCAGCTTGTAATTCGTAGAGAGTCACAAACCATTCAGCAGCCACCCCATCCAAGACTGACCCAATGTCCCGTATTTTTTCACGCTCAGAACGATATAAATCATCAAACTCCTGCATGTGTGCATCAAGTTGCAGGATGAAGTAGGGGAGCTTAGACGCGGTCCCGTCAAAATGAGCTGGAATGGGGGGTCTGTAGTATCCTCTCTCAACCGCTCTAGGAAACCGTTGGGGTTGAGGGTGCAGATAAACCGGTGGTTGCAACGGATAGCGCGGCGGGGCTGGGGGAGCAGGGAACGGTTGAGGTGCCCCGGTTTGAGGGGGTGGAACAGGGCCTCGCACCGTCGTCCCTCCGGCGAGAAAGGAGGCAGCAGCAGGTGCGCGAGGAGGGATTGAAGTTGGACCTTGCAGCGCCGGCCCCGCGGCAGGGGGAGCGGTGGTAGGTGCGCGGGTAAAGGTGTGGGCGCCGACCGGAGCTCGCACCATCGTATCCCGCTGCCTTTTCAAATCCTGCTCCAGGGCAGCCAATTCCCTCTCTTTGCGTGTTAAGGCATCCTGATGTGCATGTAGGGCTGTCCTTTCACGATCCAATTTAGCTCGTTCATCTCGTTGTATGGCCGCAGTCAGCTCACTCTGCGTTTGTATGGCTCTGATGCTTTCGCGCTGGCGTTCCAAATCCATCTTAGAGTGATCCAGTACTTTATCATGGATCGTTAAATTCTGCTGATACTGTTGTTGCAACGCCTCCTTTGCCCGGTTCAACTCGAGTTGGATGTCTTTGCGTTGTTGTTCACGGTCCCTTTGCAAACCCTCGCGCTCCTCTTCCCAGAGTCTGCGCTCACGGTCCCAGGCTTCTTTGGCATCGCGAAGCCTGGTCACTTCATCGTCCCAACTTTCTTTGGAAGGGAGGGGGAACGATTCAGGATCGGGAGTCGGGTCGTCCTCGGGTTCCTCCTCACCGGATGGCAGCTCCTCCTGTCCTCCGATGGCTCCACGGAGCGCCTCCATCCTCGCATCCGCTCCCGGTTCGGGGACTAGGAAGCTGGCCCGGGAGCTGGCACGGAAACCCCTTCCGATCATCGACCCCGATCTCGTCATAGTCCCGGCTTCTGCTGTGGATTTGGGACGGGCCCCAGTACTATGCCATTGTTGGTCCTTGGGAGCATCATCGAAGTACGTGTCAAGGAATCGTTCAATTGACTCCTGGGTGTCAGCATGAAGCGTGGTCAGACCCAGTTCCTCCGAAACTGGTTGCATTTGGGGTTTGTAATCCACACGGAGTCGAGTGGAGATGATCCGGTCAACAGGCGCTCGATCCATGGACAGCGCCCCAAACAATTCATGCATCTCCACACGGTCGCACCCTCATCGATCATCCCAATGGATTAGGGGTAGACTCGTGCTGGGCCGAGGACGGGAGAGAGTTACCAGTGAGATCCGATCACCCCCTGGTTCCTCAGATTCTGGAAGGGAAGGCTCGAAACCCTCTATGGGGGCTATCGTGCCTTCCACATGCTCAAGAGTGGTCAATCTCTGCATGTTAAAACACCTGAGATCCACTTGGTTCAAAAAGAATAGTAGAAAAGGATTCCTGTCATAATGTAAGGAATTCCAAAGAGCAGAAATAAAAGGCTTTTATTTGTAAGACCGTTTATTCAGACATCTTAGAAAGCTCACACACACGGCATGACAGGAATGAGACCTCCCGCCTAAACTACAGGTTATAACATCCCCTGTCCCATCCCCCTCCCGGTGTCTCCAGTCCCATTCTCATGGGAACGGAATGCTCATCTTGTACCATAAGATAAGCTCTCTAACAGTGTGGTTGCAGCGGCTTCTGGCCCGCCGCCCGTGCCAAGGAATTCAGTCAAGGCCAAACGACTGTGAAGAGAATCAGTACAACTGAGATCTTTACAGCAGCGTTACAGGATATTTTCAGGGCTTAAGAGAAGCACCCATTAAATCGAATCCTTTTTTAACAACAACATTAAAACAAAAGAGTTTTAATACATAATATTGAAAAGAAAAGGTTGGGTTTTAGGATGCAAGACGGGAAGAGTCCTTTAAGCGGAAGCTCAGACTTTGTCTGGGACCTGGAAAGTGGGTTCTTCTTACTCCGCTTTTTCTCTGCTCTACGGAGTTCCAAAGTGGCTCACAGGTGCCTCCCCTCCCCCTTCGTAGGACAGGCACCTTGTGAGGTAGGTGGGGCTGAGAGAGCGGGGAGGCCACTGTGGCTGGCCCAAGGTCACCCAGCTGGCTTGACTTAGGGGAGTGGAGACTCGAACCCAGCTCTCCACATTAGGGCTGCCGTTCTTAACTACCACACCAGGCTGCCTCTCAAGAGGGAATTCTCAGATTCATCAGCCTTTGATATCACAAGCAGATGTGTGAATATCCACGTTTCACCTGTTGAGTTGCAACTTAAAAAAAAAACCCACAGAAGAAAACCAGCTGACCTTTAAAAGAAGGAGACTCTCTTTTGGGCTTCCTCTGGACTAAGAGAGCCTTGGCAAGAGACGTGAGGCTTGGGCATCACGTGGCCCGTGTATGTGGGGGGAGGAACTCTGTGGTGGGGGAGAGGTCTTCCCTCGGTGGCGGATCTTTGTGCCCTCTGGAGCTGTTTTAGGCGAACAACCTGGTTCCGAAGAAAGGGTTAAATTGTTTAGGGCAGTGAAGGCCAGAGAGATGGCAAAGAGTCCCCAAAGGATCTCCCCAAAGTTGGGAGTGAGCATTAAAATGACAAATAGGATCCAGAGTGAGCAAGGGTCAAGGGATGCGTTTGGGGGCAATTATGCACGGGTGAGCTCTGGGCTGGCAGCAACGGGCCAAGAGAGGGGCCTCTGGCTTCTTAGCAGGCAGCTCAGTGAAAATGTCCCCTCAGGGAGCAGCGGTTGTGGGGAAAAAGACAGAGTCCATGTTGGCCATAATTTGATCAGGAACAGAGAATAAAATACATGCTATCATACTGCTCTTATGCAAATCTATGGTGAGGCCACACCCTGAACATGAGGCAGCAGTGTGATGCAGCGGCCAAGAAAGCCAATGCGGTTCTGGGCGGCATCAATAGGTGTATCGTGTCTAGATCAAGGGGCATAATAGTACCGCTCTATTCAGCACTGGTCAGACCTCACCTGGAATATTGTGTTCAGTTCTGGGAAGCACTGGACAAGCTCAAACCCCCTGTTCCTGCCTCCTAGTGGCTGGCGAGCTGTCTGCCTTGCCCTGCCAGCCTGAGACTGATGCTTCAGCCCATCCAAATCTGGTCATTGACTGTAAATAAAGTCGTCGTCGTCGTCGTCTTCTTCTTCTTCATCTTCTTCTTCTTCTTCTGCCCCTCCTGCCCCTCCTCCTTGATTGTAACCTGGCTGGAGCTGTGCCAGCCCTGCCCCACTCTCTAAGGATGCTGCGGACTGCTGATTGCAGCGTGGCTAGGGGTGTGCTACGTCCACCCTATGTCCCCTGAAGATGCTGAGGGCTGCTCTCATTGCTCAGACTCTCCTGCCATTCCTCTGCTGTCCCTTCCTGCTGTGGGCTTCCGGGAGGTCCCTGTTGCTGGCGGCTGTTGGTTGTGGGGGGGACTCCAAGGTCCCTGGGTGGACATCTTTGATAAGGAGGGGGGTGGAGCAGCCTGCCGGGTGCTGGAAGGAAGCCCCATCTTTGGAACCTCCTGAGAGGAATCAAACAGGGGGGGCAGGGCAAGAGGGAGGAGCTTGGTGTGGTGGAGGGGCTCGAGCTGGCAGGAGTGCTGTTAACCACCTGACAGAAGAACAGAGCTCATGAGCAGAAGTCAGAGTCGTGTTCTGTTTGTTCCAGAAGGGTAGCGGAGCTCCGGCAAGGCCACGGCCGCCGACCCTGCAGAAGGCAACTGTGGTGGGGAGCTATGAAGAAGAGCCCCCCAGAGACACCCAGACCCTCCCTCCCTCCCTCCACACGGGCAGCGCCAGCAGTCCAGGCAGTTCCGCTCCCAGGAGGCCGAGGGGCCCCGAGAGGCTTGCAGCCGCCTCTGCCATCTTTTTCATCAGTGGCTGAAGCCGGAAAGGCACAGCAAGATGTTGGACCTGGTGACCCTGGAGCAGTTCCTGGCCGTCCTGCCCCCGGAAATGGGGAGCTGGGTCAGGGAATGTGGAGCAGAGACCAGTTCCCAGGTTTCCTCTTGAGCCAGGCAGAGGACAAGAATCAAGACCAGCAGGTAAGGGGGATTCATCTAGGCATTGGGGACTAAACATCCCCAGCTCCCTAAGCCTCTCCTCGTAGGGCATGGACTCCAGATCTTTGATCATTTTGGTTGCCCTCCTGGACCTGATATTGAGGAGATATAAGAAGGAGCCTCCTCCATAAATCTGTCCAAACCCCTTTTAAAGCTATCCAGGTGAGTGGCCATCACCACCTCCTGTGGCAGCAGATTCCACACACCAATCACACGTTGCGTGAAGAAGTGTTTCCTTTTATTAGTCCTAATTCTTCCCCCCAGCATTTTCAATGGATGCCCCCTGGTTCTAGTATTGTGTGAAAGAGAGAAAAATTTCTCTCTGTCAACATTTTCTACCCCATGCATAATTTTATAGACTTCAATTATATCCCCCCTCAGACGTCTCCTCTCCAAACTAAAGAGTCCCAAACGCTGCAGCCTCTCCTCATAAGGAAGGTGCATTATGGGGGGGTGAACTGCACGGACTGGTGTCAGTCCTATGAGAGTGTGTGTGTGTGTGTGCGCGCGTGTGTGTGTGTCGGGTGTGTGTGTATTTATTGGCCTCTGAAGAAGATCCAGGGGGGTCGAAACACATCCAGTCTCTCTTGTGCTGCGTTCTGGAGTACTTTATATCTGATCCTAAGAATTGAGGCTTTGTGGTTATTTATTTATTATTTATTTATTTTATTAGATTTTTATACCGCCCCATCCCCGAAGGGCTCTGGGCGGTGTACAATATATAAGACAATACAATTAAATAACATTTAAAACAACATATAAAAGCAGCAATAAAATAAAATCTCCTAGTATCAAATATAGAACTCAGATTGAAATTTAATTTAAAATTCAAGATATAAGTTAATTAGTTGGCGTCCAGCGTTCCAATCATATAAAATCCCTCCCTCCCTACGATGAGGGGAGGCATGGCGAGTCACAGTGATGGATTGGTGGCCCAGGTGTTAAGGGCCAAGGTCGGGGCACTATTAGCGGCTGGATCCTCCAAAGGCCCGGCGGAACAGCTCCGTCTTACAGGCCCCGCGGAACTCACCAAGGTCCCGCAGGGCCCGGACAGCTGGAGGGAGAGCGTTCCACCAGGCCGGGGCCAGGGCTGTAAAGGTCCTGGCCCGTGTGGAGGCCAGCCGCATTATCGAGGGGCCAGGGACCACCAGTAAATTGGCCTCCGCCGATCGGAGAGGCCTCCTAGGGACATATGGGGTAATGCGGTCTCGAAGATACGATGGCCCCAGGCCGCGAATGGCCTTAAAGG
The DNA here is from genome assembly GCF_021028975.2 of Sphaerodactylus townsendi. Taxonomy (NCBI): domain Eukaryota; kingdom Metazoa; phylum Chordata; class Lepidosauria; order Squamata; family Sphaerodactylidae; genus Sphaerodactylus; species Sphaerodactylus townsendi. The sequence continues at coordinate 576,623 of NC_059427.1, forward strand.
TCAACACCAACACCTTGAAGATGATCCGGAACTCTACTGGGAGCCAATGCAGCTGCCGCAGCACAGGCTGGATATGTTCCCGAAAACCACTGCCTGTAAGCAGACGTGCTGCTGCATGGTGAACCAGTTTTAAACGCCGGATCAAACGCAAGGGAAGGCCCGCGTAGAGCGAGTTACAATAGTCAAGTCTGGAGATGACCGTTGCATGGATCACAGAGGCTAGATCCGCTCTGGAGAGGAAGGGAGCCAGACGCCGGGCCTGACGGAGGTGGAAAAAAGCAGCCCGGGTTGTATGGGCCACCTGGGTCTCCATTGAAAGAGACAAATCCAGGTGGACCCCCAGGCTGCGAACGGAGGGGGTCGGTGCCAATATGGCCCCCTCCCACACCGGCGGCTGGAAAGTCCCTCCCCCCCCCTCACGGCCAAGCCAGAGGATCTCCGTCTTCGAAGGATTCAGTTTTAACCTGCTCTGTCGCAACCAACCAGCAACCGCCTCCAAGCAGTGCTGTAGAGCTGCAGGGGCGGCGGCTGCTCCCCCCTCCATCAACAGAATGAGCTGTGTGTCATCAGCGTACTGATGGCAAATCAGCCCAAAACTCCGTACCAGCTGAGCAAGGGGTCGCATGTAGATGTTGAATAACAGCGGGGACAATAGTGCCCCCTGGGGTACACCGCATTGAAGCGGGCACTTCCGGGAGGCTTGGTCCCCGCACCTCACTTGCTGATTCCGGCCCCGGAGAAACGAGGTTATCCACTGAAGGACAGTGCCCCGCACTCCGGAGGCGGCTAGGCGGTGGGCCAAAAGATCGTGGTCGACCACATCAAACGCTGCGGTGAGATCTAACAACACCAGCAGCGCCGATCCGCCTTGGTCAAGCTGAATACGGAGAGTATCTGTGACGGCGACGAGAACAGTCTCCGTCCCATGCCCAGCACGGAAGCCGGACTGGAAGGGGTCAAAAGCCGATGCGTCATCCAGAAAACCTTGAAGCTGCTCCAACACCACTCTCTCAATTACCTTCCCCAGAAACGAAAGATTCGAAACGGGGCGGTAATTGGCCAGATCTCCTGGATCTAACGATGGTCTTTTTAAGAGTGGGTGGACCACTGCCTCCTTCAACCCATCCGGGAAAGTTCCTTGCTCAAGAGAACCATTGATGATACTCAACAGATGGGGTCGTAGCTCCGCCCGGCAGGTTTTCACAAGCCAGGACGGGCACGGATCCAGAGGACAGGTAGTAGGTCTAACAGCAGCTAAGGCTCTGTCAACAGCGGCTTCAGAGAGCAGGGAAAACTGGGTCAAACAAGGACCCGAAGACGGCAAGGGAGTCTCCAGTTCGCTAATTGTAGCTAACGTGGATGGAAGGTCATGGCGGAGCGACGCGATCTTATCCGCGAAAAAGCTCATAAATGCCTCACAGCTGATATCCAATTGGGGATTTGAAGATCTCTCCGATAAGGAGGTCAATGACCGAATTATACGAAATAATTGTGCTGGGCGAGAGCTAGCGGACGCGAGAGAGGAGGAGAAGAAAGTCCTCTTCGCCTCCTTCGTCGCCATCTCATAGGCTTTCATAAGCGTCCTATAGGATGTTCGCGCAGCTTCGTCACGAGATTTCCTCCATACTCGCTCTAGACGTCTAAGCCCACACTTCATATGGCGCAGCTCCTCTGTATACCATGGAGCGTGCCAGGAGCGGGGGCGAAGAGGACGCCGGGGAGCAACAACATCGATGGCATCGGAGAGTCGGGAGTTCCAATCCTCCACCTGCTCATCGAGTGTGCCGGCGGGTTCAGGGTCCCGCAGAGCATTCAGGAAACCAAGTGGATCCATAAGTCTCCGCGGGCGGGCATAAATCAGCCCGTCGCCTAGACGGGGTTGGTGCGGCAAGTCCACCCGGACCTTCAGGGCAAAATGGTCGGACCATGGCACTCTATCGATAGAGGATACGACCAGGCTTATCCCCGACCCGAAGATCAAATCCAGCGTGTGCCCAGCCTCATGGGTGGGGCCAGAATTTATCAAGGAGAGGCCTAGCGTCGCCATGGATGACACCAGGTCCGTGGCTGCCGTACATGAGGCAGCGTCGGCATGGACATTAAAGTCCCCCAAGACAATAAGTCTGGGGAACCGCAACGCCCAGTCCGCCACCACCTCCAGCAGCCGCGGCAGGCTGTCTCCCGGTGCGCTAGGCGACCGGTACACCAGGAGAACAGCCAACCTCTCCGGGGCCAACCACTCCAGACCGACACACTCTATGCCGGAGACCTCCGGGACGGGGGCTGCCCTGAAGGGAATAGAATCACGGATGAACAATGCAACACCGCCCCCCCGGCCCTGGGTTCGTGATCGGTGAAGACACGCGAAACCCGGGGGCGCGACTTCGCCCAAGGCGACGGTCTCACCTTCGCGCACCCAGGTTTCGGTGATACATGCCAGGTCCACCTGCTGGGCTCCGAGAAAATCCCGGAGTACCATGGTCTTATTATTGATGGACCTGGCATTGATTAGCACCAAAGACGAAGCAGAGTGTCCCTGATCCCAACCACCATCGTTTCTCGGGATAGGTCGGAGGTCAGAAGGCAGACGAGCATAATTACATCTCGTGTGCCTTCTATCATACGGCCCCCGCCTACCGCAGTATCTACCCCGCCCCATCAATACGGGGATCCCGTATTGTATGTGGTGACATTTCTGATGTATGTGGTGACATTGTGGATGTTTGATGTGATTTTGGATGTGGCTGAATGAGATCTTCCATTGAGAGTTTTCTGTGAAGCTTTTTGTGGTTAAGAGTGGAGCAGAGAGTGCAAGTAAATGTGTGTTTAATGTAGAATAGAATAGAATAGAATCTTTATTGGCCAAGTGTGATTGGACACACAAGGAATTTGTCTCCGGTGCATATGCTCTCAGTGTACATAAAAGAAAATACATTTGTCAAGAATCATAAGGTACAGCACTTAATGATTGTCATATAGGTCTAGTAAGCAATCAGGAAACAATCAATAGTAATAAAAACATAAAATGTAAAATCATAAAATAAAATGAAATGTCAGCACAGGCTATAGTCATACAGTCATAATTGGGAGGAGATGGGTAATAGGAATGATGAAAAAAGTAGTGCAGTAATTATATAATAAATATATAATAAATAGTTTGACATTATCGAGGGAATTATTTGTTTAACAGAGTGATGGCATTCGGGAAAAAACTGTTCTTATGTCTAGTTGTCTTGGTGTGCAGTGCTCTGTAGCGACGTTTAGAGGGTAAGAGTTGAAACAGTTTATGTCCAGGATGCGAGGGGTCAGTAAATATTTTCACAGCCCTTTTTTTGACCCGTGCAGTATACAGGTCCTCAATGGAAGGCAGGTTAGCAGCAATTGTTTTTTCTGCAGTTCTGATTATTCTCTGAAGTCTGTGTCGATCTTGTTGGGTTGCAGAACCAAACCACACAGTTATAGAGGTGCAGATGACAGACTCAATGATTCCTCTGTAGAACTGTATCAGCAGCTCCTTGGGCAGTTTGAGCTTCCTGAGTTGGCGCAGAAAGAACATTCTTTGTTGTGCTTTTTTAATGACATTTTTGATATTAGGTGTCCATTTTAGGTCATGAGATATGATGGAGCCTAGAAATTTAAAGGTCTCTACTGTTGATACTGTGTTGTCTAGTATTGTGAGAGGAGGTAGGATGGGAGGGTTTCTCCTGAAATCTACCACCATTTCTACGGTTTTAAGTGTGTTCAGTTCTAGATTGTTCCAGTGGCACCACGAGGCTAGTTGTTCAACCTCCCGTCTGTATGCGGTTTCATCGTTGTCTCGAATGAGACCAATCACTGTTGTATCATCTGCAAATTTCAGTATTTTAACAGATGGATCATTTGAGATGCAGTCATTGGTATACAGAGAGAAGAGAAGTGGTGAAAGTACACAGCCTTGGGGGCCCCCTGTGCTCATTTTACAGGTGTCTGATGTAATTTTTCCTAGCTTCACCTGCTGTTTCCTATCTGTTAGGAAGCTTGTGATCCACTTACAAATATGCTCAGGTACTGCTAGCTGATTTAGTTTGGTTAGAAGAATGTCCGGTCTGATAGTATTGAATGCTGAACTAAAGTCAACAAAGAGGACCCTTGCATAGGTCTTTGGCGATTCAAGATGCTGTAGGATATAGTGCAAAGCCATATTAACAGCATCATCTGTCGATCTATTTGCTCGGTATGCAAATTGCAAGGGGTCCAACAGTGGATCCGTGATGGTTTTCAAATGGTACATCACTAGCCTTTCAAAAGTTTTCATAACTACAGATGTTAGAGCAACTGGTCTGTAGTCGTTAAGTTCCTTGATGGAAGGCTTCTTCGGCACTGGGACGATAGTGGAGCGTTTGAAGCAGGAAGGAACATAGCACATCTCTAGTGATTTGTTAAAGATTTGGGTGAAGATGGGGGGCCAATTGGACAGCACAGACTTTTAGGCAAGAAGGTGTTATCTTGTCTGGGCCTGGTGCTTTTCCAGGCTTCTGTCTGTGAAATAGATCTTGCACTTCCTTTTCTGAGATCACCAGGGGTTGTAAACCCAATGAAATGGGTTCAGTTATAGGAAGTTTGGCTATTGTTGATGCATCTGAGATAGAGGTTGTGGAGAAAGGTGACTGTAGATTGTTTTCAAACCTACAGTAGAACATGTTCAGGTCGTCTGCCAATTGCTGATTTCCTTCAGCTTGGGAAGGTGGTTTACTGTAACCGGTGATATTTTTGAGAGTACTGTGTATATAAACTGTGTATATAAAAGTACTGTGAGTACTGAGAGTACTGTGTATATAAAAGGTGGTTTACTGTAACCGGTGATATTTTTGAGAGTACTGTGTATATAAACAGGTATTTATTATTCTTCCCAACTTCTTTGCTTCCTGACAGACAGAAGAGCTCATTTCCTCTTTTCCACACACACACACCCTCAGAAGGCCCCCTAATAGCGGCATTTCCAGCCTCTGCCCTCCCTCCCCCCCAAAAAATTCCTGCTTTGTTCAACTGGGGCAGATGCTTGGCCTGAGGCCTTGGGGCCTTGGGGACCCCTTTCTTTCAGGGGGGGGGAGAAAATCACCCCCTCAGGCAGGGCTGGGCCTGCCCTTGATCTCTTGGCCTTTCTGCCCTGAGTCCCCCCTCCCCAACACACACACACCCCTGCAGTCCCTGCGGCCTTCACCTGCCTCCACTTTTGGCTCAGAAGCCCAGAAGTCCAGGAGTGAAAGGGGGAGGGTCACAGGAAGGAAGAATTGCCCCCCCCCCTGTCACAAGGCCCCCAGGGTCCAAAGAAGCCCCCTCCCCCCAGCAAAGAGGGCAAGTGCTGGCCCTCAAAGTCCAAGAAGGGCCCACAAAGCTGATGATGCCCCTCCCATCCCAGAGTGCACCTGTGAGGGGTGGGGGTGGGGAGGGGTGGGGTGGCCTGGACCCTTTGTGCCAACCCCCTCCCCATAGTCTGCTGCAAAGGGAGAGATCCTGCCCCCCCCCAAAAAAAAACAGAAGAAGGACCGTTGCCTGGCAAGGCACTTTGGGCGCCTAGCACTCAGCTGGCAGTGCAGCCCCCCCCCCACTGGCCCCTGCAGTCCCGAGGGGGCCCATACTGCCCCTTTGTTCTTGGCTCTGCCGGGTTGGGGGGGCACCCTTCTCTGCCAGAAGCCCTGCAGGGTCCGGGCCTGAAGCTGCTCGAGGGTGTTTCCAGGGGCGACTCGGGTGCAAGCGGGGCCTTGGCGGGAGGGGGGCTCCCATCCTTAACCCTTCTCCAAACCCAGAGGGCGTTCCCACCCCCATCGGTTGGGGCAAGGCTGGCAGCTTCTGAGTTCCAGTGGCGGGGAGTTCCATCGGAAGGACCCTCCAGGCTCAGCGCCAGAGCCCCTGCTGAAGGTCCTGGGTCCCCTTTCAAAGAGGATCCGAGGGTGGAGCTGGGGGGAGAGAAAGGCCCTTCTCTGCCTCAGTCCCCCCCCCCCCGAGCCGCTTCCGGCCTGAGCAGGCAACGCTGCAGAGAGCAGAAGGCGGCTTCGCGCCCCCGTCGGTCTATCTGTGGCTCCGGCCGCTCTCTGGGGCTCCCCCGCCCGGCGCTCTGCCAGCTGATACCTGTTTTCTGTGTGAACTGGGGTTGTTTCCATTACTTTCGGTATCTCTCATTTGGGAGGGGGATGTGCTGCTTTCAGCTGACTGTTGGAACTCTGAACCCTTCGGAGCTCCCTTTGTTGAAGCTGATAAACCTTTACTGCTGTGGAACAAAGAACTATTCTGGTTTCTATTCTATGGACTGTATCTGTCTGTCACACCGAGGACCTCACATTCTCCCTTTAAGTCCATGCCAAAGGGGGTGGATTTCAAAGGAGAATCTGGGGGAATTTGGGAGGTGCCTGCTGTCAGGGGGGTGCAATTATTAAGCTAGCAGCTCCAAAATTTCAGGTAACTCTCCTGATGATTTCACCCAGGTTTGGTGAAGTTTGGTTCAGGGGGTCCAAAGTTATGGGCCCTCAAAGGTGTAGTCCCCATCTCCTATTAGCTCCCATTGGAAACAATGGGGGATGGGGGCACCCCCTTTTGGAGACCACAACTTTGGACCCCCTGAACCAAATCTCACTTAACTTGGCTGGTATCATCAGGAGAATCTCCTGAAAAACCCCTGAAATTTTGGTGCTGCTAGCCTTAAAACTGCACCGCCCCCCCTTACCTACGTCCTTCCCTGCAAGGTTTGGGCACCCCCCGTGTCCCCCCTCCTGCTTGTCAGACTGGAGGGGCTTAATCACTGGAAGTGGGTTATTATTTCCTTTAGCCAGTGTGAAGAATTAAAGTGCTGTCAAAGGCTTTCACGGCCGGATTCAACTGGTTCTGGTGGGTTTTCCAGGCTGTGTGGCCGGGGTCTGGTGGATCTTGTTCCTAATGTTTTGCCTGCATCTGTGGCTGGCATCTTCAGAGGTGTATCACAGAGGGAAGTCTGTTACACACTGAGTCTAGTGAGAAGGGAATGTTTAATCTATATATATGAATGCGAAATACCACTGACTCATCAACAGAACTCAAAAACCACCGAAGCCACACACATGAAATTTGGCACACCTGTTCCTTACGTACTCCAGGTGCTCACTAAGAAAGGATTTCCCAAAATATTCAGTTCCACTTGATGTATTACCTATTTACTGTTCTCACTGCTCATCTCTGGGCATCTGCGTGGACATTCTGAGGACAAACCAGCCCCTCAGTCCACAGACAGGCTGCAGGAACATTCTAAGTGTGACAGATAAACACCACCAGCTTCATGTCCTTCACCAACTGCACTCTACCACCACCCTCCACAATGCATGTGAGCCTATTTGAAAACAAACCCCTCAGTCCACAGGCGGGCTGTGAGGAAATATGCTGCATGTCACCCCAAAGTTCACAAACAGGCTGCAAAAAAGCATGCTGAATGTCACCCTGAAGTTAACAGACAGGCTGTGAAAAAGGACTCCTCCACCCACCCTCATGTTAACAACACCGCTACAGCCAAATACTATCATAACAGATTACAAACCTCACTATCACCTCTGACTACGAAACATTTGTCAGGTTTTGCATACGGACATCAGATTGGTTACTGTGGAGAAAAGTTTATTGCTCTCGGCCTCTGACCACCCTGTGCTTGGTGTCGTGCTCTGAAGTGGCGGGATGAGTCCCCAGGAATGTGCTGCAGTGGAGGTACAGTCCAGCGCCCTGCCCTTCAACCCTACCCTGAACCTCTTCTCAGCCTTCTCACTCATCAGCATCCAATGGCCGAACACTTCCTTTCTGCATCCCGAAAATACAACAGCTGCTTCCAAGTGACGTCTTTTGGAGCCCACCAGGTGAAAGAGAGCAGTTTCATGCCAACATTCAAAGTGCACGGACGGGTCTACCCCAGGACGGGAAGCCTCATGGTGGGACCCAAACAGCAGCCGTCATCCCTCTTCAGATATACTTTGTGGGGGATGACAACGATGAGAGGGACATACGATGTGGACTCTACCCAGGCATTCAGCCCGAACTGGTTAGTCAGCCGCAGAAGCTGCTACACGAACACAGCCAATACATTCTGGAATTCAAGGCTGCGACTGATTCCGTCCCTAAAGACCAGAAGGATTCCAAGTAGTGATCAATGCCAATCAGAAGCCTTCAGGAGAGCACCGAGGTCGCTTCGATGCCGGAGTTGCTGCTCTCATTGTCGGCCATTTTCCAGAAAAGAGACATCATTCTCCACAGTAGAGCCATGTATTAGTATTGGGATTTCTTCATTCCATTTTTAAAAAATTATCTGTAGTGAAGCACAGGTATAATGCCAGTGGGGTATATATTGTCCATGTCCCAGGGTGGGGAACCAACCAGTAATTGGGACATGGGCACCCTGGGGCATGGACAACATACCACACTAAGCTTTCCCTTCTCTCTAGACACAGAGTGTAACAGACTTCCCTCTGTGATACACCTCTGAAGATGCCGGCCACAGATGCAGGCAAAACGTCAGGAACAAGACGCATCAGACCACGGCCACACGGCCCCCCGGGAAACCCACCAGTGTTCCTCGAAACCCACCAGGAGCAGCCAAGGAACAGCCTTGTATTCAGCTTCTGGCAGAAAAGAAGAAACTCTTCTTCTTCTTATGGGTCTGGAGGAGGCGCCTTTTGTGCCTCCAAGTGTGGGGCTGACTCCAAAGGAGAGGACTAGGAGGGGCAGGTACTCAGTGGGTGGGAATTTCTGGATTGTCTACTGTGCAGGGTTGTTGTGAGATTCCACTCTGCCCTTCTAAGGGGAGAGGCATTCCTGGGATTGTGGCTGGTCTATCTTTCCACTTCCACACAGGACACACATTTGGACAGACACACACACACACACACACACACACACACACACACACCACAAACACATCTGAAACAGCCCCGTTTTCTGCCTCTGGTTTTGATTCAGCTTACGGTGCAGAAGTTACCCTGGACCCGGCAACGTTGCTGGAAAACCATTTTCTTCCCATTTCTTTAACCCTGAGGATGGTTGTGGCAGCTGTGGGGTGAGCTGCGGGGAGGGGGGTGCTCCGAGCCCTGAGCTGAGGAATGCCAAGAGTCCCCCCCCAAAACCCGGCGGCTTCTATGGGTCCTTTAAACCCCTGCCACCCACAGTCCAAAGGGTCACAGACTTTGGTTAAAGGGCTGGTGATGTGCAAGTTGTGCGTGCACCCCAGAGGTCTCCCTGGAGGTTTGGGAACCCGCTAGACTAGTTTGTGAGGCAAACAGAGATATTTGACTCGATAGACAAGCTCAGTCAGAAATTAATGACAAAGGCTGATAGAAGGATTGCAGTAGAAAGCATTTCACGGGGTTTTCAATAGGGTAAATGCTTTGCCTGGGATGATGGCTTCCATATATAGGGTGAAACTGACTCTCAGCCTGACCCCCCAAAGGCCACAAACAGTTCCCCCAGCGAGAGGGGCCGTTTTGCCTCAGAGCCACCGGTGAGTTCTGGTCCCCTTTCTCCAAACACCCACAGGTTCAAGGATGCTCTCCTGCCTCACAGAGCCCCTTGAAAGGATGCCTTCGCACAAGCTGGGCTGACCCCCAGATCCCAACTCAAATCCAACTGAAAATCCTGACTAATCTGACGCCCTCCTCCAGAGCCACCAAACCCCCTGTCCGAGGGGAGATTCCCCCCCCCATCCAGAGACTTTTCAGAGACTCTGATTGGCTGATCCCCCTTGGATTGGCATGAGGCCAAAGTCACAAGGATTGGTTCAGAGCCCTGCAGGAGAAGCGGGCGCTTTGGTGGTGATGGCCACAATGGCCACTGACATTAACTCAGCCGATCTGCCCACTGGGATCCACTCCAAGATGATCTTTCAGACTAGACTGCAATGCATTCTGTGTGGGTCTGCCCTAGAGATCTACTCTGAAGGCCCCTTAGTACCCAATGCTGCAGTCTGCTTAGCTGAGAAGGTCTGGAAGACGCCCCCTCCCCTCACCAGACTAACGTTGTGCAGAATGTGCAAAACCGAGACGTTCAGGAGGGCATTTTTTAAAAAAGGGGGGGCGGAGAGGGCCGCAGTACCCCAGAATGGTCCAGGGAAGGCTGAGGTCTTCGCTATTGTGCATATCCCGGGTTCCCTTTTTGCAATTAGGGTGCTTGTGGTCTTGTAGTAGCAACTAGGATCTAGAGATACCTTTATCGTTGTTTTATTAACAATTTTAGCCCAGATATGGGTGTTTTTGATGGATAAAGACTTGGCGCACCTGAAGATCTTCAAACTGTTTGTCAAACAGGACGGGCTAAAGGGTGAATCACTTCCTTAGCTGGCCAGCATCCCAGCCGGAAGCGGAATTCCTCCCGACTTCAAGAAGAGCCAGCGTGGCGTCATTGTGGGTCAGAGCAGGTGGGCTCTCATCTGGAGAACCAGGTTGGATTCCCCACTCCCCCACCTGAGCGCCAGACGGATTCTTTCAGCCTCCCTGGGAGTTCCCCTGTTCCTACTGGGAATGCTTCAACGTGGGGAACACCTCAAGCGAGGGATGGGGGGCGGTGATCGCAGACGTGCTTGTAGCTACACCCAGCGGCAAAGATTCAGGCATCCAACCCCAGCACAGCCTCACAGCATTGCGAGACCCTTGGGGCAAAAACAAACAAGGAAACCCCCTCCTCCCCTTGGGAGCGTGGCCCCTCCACACCCAGGAAGGCCAATTTTACACTAGATACGGAAGGTAAATATGCTGCAGGACAGGAAACCTCACCACGGAGTAATAAAGGTTGGTGCGAAAAGTAAGAAAGAAAGGGAGGGGAAGGTTGACTCCAAGGCGCTTCCAAACCGTGCAGTAAGCAGTACGTGCATAACGGGACTCATTCAATGGACTCTGGCGCTGCAGACAGAGCAGGATCTGCCGGCCCTTAAGAGGGGCGATGCAGGCGGGTCCAACTCCCAGGCAGAGATTTCTGTCCCCTGCTGCTGCGTGATCCCTGGAATGGGGACGGAAGAGATCTGACCCTTCTGTTTGGGCCACGAGCGTCCCCAAAGGAGACGGCAGCAGGCCCAGATGTCCGCCTCCTTGGGAGAGATCTTCCCCTGCAGCTGCCGTCCGTTCACGGGGCTCTCGGCTCCAACCCGGTCTGTTTCCAGGAGCATCCCATATCCCCCGCTCTCTTCGCACTCTGCTCAGAGACACCCACAGGCCTCCACCCAAGATCCATCCTGTTTTATTGAGCGATTCCTCCAATAAAAGTGAGCGCAGATTAGAGAGCAATAGTAATCATGATCAATGTACAAAACAGTGATTCGTTTTCAACAGCCATTCGGAGCCCCTGCCCGTGAAGGCCCCAACCGAGTCTGAAGCGTTCAGCTGGTCTGGAGGGGGGGGGGGGGCAGGAATCTCAGGCAGCCCAGCAACCCCCCTCCCCCACAAGAGGATCTGAGCTGGGAATTTCAATTACGCTGCAGTTGAGGTTGCTGAGGAAGCCACGCAGAGGCTGAGTGCAGAAGCCCCCCCTCCCCCGGTCAACGGAGAAGAGCCCGCAGGGGCCACACAAGGCCCTGGTTGTTCTTGGCAAGGGGGGGGATCTCACCCAATGTCTAGCTGACGAGTGCTGCTGCCAACCTCCTGGCACTGCCTGGAGATCTCCATGAATTATACATGATCTCCAGACGGCAGAGAGCAGTCGTCCCCTGGAAAAAGTGACTGCTATTGGGAGGGGGGGCTGTGGCATCACATCACTGCCGAGTCCCCCCCCTCCCAAAATCCTACCCTCCCCACAATCCAACTTCCAAATCTCCTGGGGCAATTTGAGGGCAGTCAAGTCCTGGATGAAGGTAGTAACATTCTCATCTGCTGCCGGGCAGGGGGACTCCGTTCCCCACAAATCAGGAAAGAGGGACGCAGAAGAAGCCGAGTTGGAGGAGGAGGAGGAGGAGGAGGGGAGCCCGGAGTCCTTCGTTCATCCATCTTCACCCCTGCAAGGTGGCCCTTGGCTAAGGAAATGCTTTTCCACCTGCAGGATCCTGGCGCAGGAAGGGTTAACTGATGAGCGCTGTCCAGAGAGAGGGAGAGAGAAAGGGGGAGAATTAGGAGCAACAGGTGAATTCCCAGGAAGGCTGAAAGAATCTACAGAGCCCCCCCCCCACCCCTGCAGCCACATAACACCCTCCCTCCCACCCACCCACAATCTGAGGACAACAAGACTGTTCTCCGCCCCTCCTTCCAGGGCCACTGCAGGTAACTTCTGCACACCAAGTTCAACTTGCACAAGAGGCCGGAGGGTTCTGTGCCTGACCCTGCCTTCCCAACTGCACCAATTTGAAACTCTGTCACCTGCCCAAAGTCTCAGTGGGAAGAAGAAAGGCGGACTGGAAATAAAGAAGGTGACTCACGTGCGGGAGGTTGGAGAGGAGTCGCTGCAAGAGAGAAATTGATGGCACTTCGTTAGTTCAATATTTCTACCCTGTTTTTCCTCTGGGCTGAAGGCAGCTTACAGAAACAATTAAAGATCAAAAGAGCGGACCTCAAATCTGCATTAACCCCCTCCCCCCCCATCCACTGGCCAGCTATTCAGACCCCCTTGAAAGCCCTGGAAAACAGGGGGGGCCTTTCCAGCACCACCTGGAGATTTTCAGAGGAGCCCCCTGTTGGAAGTGAAGGGGACTTTGTTACGCTGTTTCCTGCCTCAACCTACAGAGGGGGTTTTACTAGAGAGCTAGTGGCTAGATAGGGACCTAGGGATTTGACACCTTTACTCTATCATGCTGGTTCTATCCCTTTGATGTTAGACTGATACTCTCAGGGACTTCCTTCCTTCCGGCTTCTTCCTCGACCCCTTCTCACACTTCTTCCTACCATGCCTAGAGAGAGGATGGATGCTCCTCGCATCCATCTCCATCCAGGTAGATTAGGATAGCATAGTGACTCTATCTACCTACCTTTCTATCCAGAATGGAGTTCACTAATAAATACTCTTTTTATTAGACTAGAAACTATAACTGACTCCGACTTTCTTTTGTGTAAGCTTGCCGCACATTGGGATTCATCACGCACACGCACGCACACGAGGTAAGGGCTTCTGCTGTGTTCTAGCCACCCGTGCCGCTCTGCTAACTACGATAAAGAGATAATCTCCAACTACCAGGAGCACTTATCCCAACACCCCCCACCCCCACCTCTCAGGGAACTTCTTTCCACAGACACGGGGGCTGCAAGAGAGAGGGGGGGCTCTGGCCAGTGCCAGGCGGGGACCCTGAGTGGAGGAACAGCCTGCAAGCTGGAAGCCAAATGACTGTACTTGGGGCACAATAATATTTGGGAGGAGGGGGCCCTCCACAAAGGTCTTGGGGCGGGGGAGGCAGGTTTGCTTCCTGCAGAGGGTCCAAAGCACCCCCTCCCCCATCCAGACACACTTCCTCTGTGCCCTTCAACTGGTCATTCTCTCTCAGTCTGACCCGCCTCACAAGGTGGTTGTTGAGAGCAAAGCCAGGAAGGGAGATTGTGGTGAATTCTCTGCCCTTCCTGAAGTCACTGCCCCCCTTTCCTCCCCCCCGACACAAGGACGTAGGTATAGATTTTTGATGGGGGGGGTTCGGGGTGAGGCCACACCCCACCCGCCCCTAGGGCATGGCCACGCCTCCCTAAGCCCCACCCCTGGCCTAGCGCTTATAAAAGCAGCTCTCTGAGGCCGGGAATGGCAGACTCCCCTGCCCTGCCCCTCCCCTCCCCTCTGGGCAGAGGCATAGAGGGAAAATGGAGCCTGGTGCAAAATCTGAGTCCCCACCCCACCCCGGGCAGCCACTGTGATGCTGGAATCCACCCCCAAACAGCATCACTTTCAATGGTGTTTAAACTAGAGAGCCCAAATTCTCCTTTTAAATCCACCTTAAAGGGAGAATCTGGGGTCCCTAGTTAAACAACATTGAAAGTGATGCTGTTTTGGGGTGGATTATCCCCCACCCTGAAACAGCATCACTTTCAATGTGGCGTAGTGGTTGAGAGCAGGTGCATTCTAACCTGGAGAAGCGGGGTTTGATTCCCTGCTCTGCCACTTGAGCTGTGGAGGCTTATCTGGGGAATTCAGATTAGCCTGTGCACTCCCACACACGCCAGCTGGGTGACCTTGGGCTAGTCACAGCTTTTTGGAGTTCTCTCAGCCCCACCCACCTCACAGGGTGTTTGTTGTGAGAGAGCAAGGGCAAGGAGATTGTAAGCCCCTTTGAGTCTCCTACAGGAAAGAAAGGGGGGATATAAATCCACACTCTTCTTCTTCTTCTAAACTGAGGACCTCAGATTCTCCCTTTAAATCCACGCCGAAGGGGATGGATTTAAAAGGAGAATCTGGGGAAATTTGGAGGGGGGGGGTGCCTGCTGTCAGGGGTGCAATTGTTAAGCTAGAAAAACCAAACTTTCAGGGTATCTTTCGGAGTCTCTCCTAATGATACCACCCAGATTTGGTGAAGTTTGGGTTCAGGGTGTCCAAAGTTATGGACCCTCAAAAGTGTAGCCCGCATCTCCTATTAGCTCCCATTGGAAACAATGGGGGATAGGGGGCACTCCCTTTGCAAGTACATAGCTTTGGACCCCCTGGACCAAACTTCACAAAACCTGAGTGGTATCAATAAGAGACTCTCCTGATACTATATCCCAGGTTTGGTGAAGTTTGGTTCAGGGGGGCCAAAGGTATGGACCCTCAAAATGTAGCCTTCATCTTCTATTACCTCCCATTGGAAACAATGGAGGATGGGGGCCCTCCCTTTGGGAATCCATAGCTTTGTCCCCCCTGGACCAAACTTCACAAAACCTGGGTGGTATCAATAAGAGACTCTCCTGATAATACATCCCAGGTTTGGTGAAGTTTGGTTCAGGGTGTCCAAAGTTATGGACCCTCAAAGATGTAGCCTTCATCTTCTATTACCTCCCATTGGAAACAATGGAGGATGGGGGCACCCCCTTTGGGAGTCCATAGATTTGGACCCCCTGAACCAAACCTCACCAAACCCGGGTACTGTCATCAGGAGAGTCCCCCAAACAATCCCTGAAAGTTTAGTGCTACTAGCCCAAACAATGCGCCCCCTGCAGGCCAAAAACCGAAAACAGTAAAAATGTTTTAAAAACCCACAAACAGGTGGGCGGAGCTTCGGACATGAATGGGGGGGTTCAAACCCGAGAACCCCACCCTTACCTACGTGCATGCCCCCCCCCATTGCAAGTCCTCCCTCTTAATGAAAGGAGGGTCAGGAAGGATCTCTCTGTCCTCTCAGCCTGAACTCCAAATCAGAGGCCGCAGCTGACTTCTCTCCCGCCTGGTCTGGTCTCCTCTGAGCAGCAACGGATCTCTCTCGAGGGTCTTAGGAGAAAAGAGAGGGGCCTCTACCTGGTCCTTTTAGCCCCCATGTATGTATCGACTGCCACCTGCGCATTCTTTCCTTGACGTTTGCTTTATGGCTTCACACACTTGTAGACAACTGGGCTTCCCCTGGCCCTCCTGGCCCATGGGAACAAGGTTGCTTTCGTTATCTCTTGGGATGGGAGCCCAGGTGGCCTTCTCTCGCTATCTGCCTGCGATCTTGGGGCGCCTTAGCTGCGAAGACTGCTTTTCACACATTCTTTGGAAGATGGGAGGGGGGCTCGCTTGGGGGGATGAACGGGACTGTGAATGCCAGCTTTGGCAGAACTGGCTTTGCTAGGGTGGTGCTTCGATGCCTACTCAATAAACACTACTGATCCACACTTCAGAGTCTGTTTATTGGCTCAAGGGTCTGAGACCTAACAGAAAAGTCCCAGACTCCCTTCACAGGGGAGGGGCTCCAACCCCCTGATCATCTGGACGGCCCCCTCCTGCAGTAGCCCAAGTGCTGAAGAAATTATCAGTTTTGGGGGTACCCCTGTGCCATTCGGGGTCTTCGTGCTGGCCTAGAAATGCAGCTCCCCAAACAGGCTATGAGAAGAGTAGAGCCCCTCAAAGAAGGGAGACCTCTGTGGGGCAGGACCCCCTCCCGCCATTTCTCCCTGCCGAGTCAGTCCATTTATGGGAGGAGATCTAGACTGGAAAGGTGAGTGTGCCTTTGTGTCTGTGTGTGGGGGGGTCTCACTCCATTTCAACCAGTCCCCCCCTCCCCCAACACCGCTTACCTTTCTTACTCTTCAGGTAGAGGTAGAGTCCAATAGCCACAAAGACCACCCCCAGCACGGCCCCCACGGCCCCCGCCCACACTTTGTTCTTGGCAGAGTCAGACGTTCGCGGCTCTGGGGAGAGAGAAGGAGCCTCGCGTGAGAAGACGGATCAGGGCCGAACGGGACCTTTCAGCCCACAGACTACACACGAAGGATCTGGTCCACGGGCTGCACCCTCTCTGAGTCCACGGGGACCTTTCCACTTCCGACACGGGGCAAGGGCATAACAACTGAGTGGCTGCCATGGGAGACAGAGCCACAGACTTTCTGTAAACAAGCGGCAGGCCGTGGGAAAGAGGCACCGGAGGGACACACGCTAGGGACCCCTCCACTATGCCCGGACAAGGGCTTCAAGCCACACTACTCACTTATGGAAGGGGGGGCATTCCTAGAGAAGTGGGGGGGGGGGAATGTCGTTGCACCTTGACATGATCAGATGACGCAAGTCCTTGGAATCCCCACCCACTTTGAGGCATTGTGTGTCTACAGAAAAAAGGGGGAAGTCTCCCCCCCAAAGGCTCTCACCCCACAGGACGGTGATGGGCTCCTTCAGGCTGCTGTGCTCCACCTGGCAGGTATAGAGGTCTCCCCGCTGGGGCACCGTCTCCATCATCGCCTGGTTGTGGAAGGTCCAGTCCCCATTCTGGATCTCCTCCGCGTACCCCACCCCCTCCGTCTGCTCCTGCCCGTTCCTCAGCCACCGGATGGTCACCCCCGAGGGGTAGTAGCCGGTCACGGTGCAGATCAGCAGGGTGTGGTGGGCCAGGGGGTCTCCCTTGGTGGGCGAGATCTTCACCGTCGGCTCAACTGGAAGGGGGTCGGGGAGGGGGGGAGAGGAAGAAGAGGGGACAGTTCAGAGGTGCAGGAGAGCCAGAAAAGCACAGAGGGAGACGTCCCTCCCACCCACCAGGGTAGCTACAGACACTTGGACCATTGAAGGGACCTTTCATTAAATCTCCCTTGACTCAGGGATGGGGAGGGGGAGAAGGGGAATTCCCTTGCCTCTGGGAAGCTCACAAGAAGGGGGTCTTCTGTCTTTGCCCCCTTCCCAGCATTCGGTGCTCAGGGGGAGGGTGCTCAGGGGGAGGGCTCGCACTGCTGCTAGGGATGGCGGAAGGCTCTGCGAAATATAACCAGAAAACCTTAAAACCCATTTTTCATCCTAAAACTAATTTTAACAGTTTCAGACTAAAAACAGACTGTAAAATGATTTAAAAGACCAGCCCCTAAATTGAAAGACGGAGTGAACAGAAAAAGTTTGGCCTGGGGGCGAAAGGAGGGTCAGCTGGGCCCTAGTTGAGCCTCAAGGGGGGAGGGGTCTTCCACAGGCCAGGAGCCCCCACAGAAAAAGCCCCGTCTCTGGTCAGGCCGCCCCCTTGTCCCTGAAGGAAGGCACCAGAGAGCAGGGCTGCAGGGGCAGGTCTCCTTTAACTGGTGGGCTGGAGAGTGTGGGAGGGGGCGGCCCTTCGGGGACCCTGGTGGCCACACCCCGATTTGCCCTTGAAGGGAAGAATCAGCACTTGGGATGGTGCCTAGAAACAGCGGGGTCTCTGAGCACGGTTCTTTCGGTGCCCAAGAGAGACCATCCTTTTGTCCTCCTGTTTAAAAAAACCCAGAGGTCTGGTGCTTTGTGTTAAAACACAGTTTGAGCCAAAATTGTTATTTAAGGATGAGAGAGGAAGGTTGCAGCAGCAGTTCAAGTCTCAACGGCAGGAATCAAAACAGCTCTGGTTGATGTGCACACTCCAAATGACAATGGATTTCAATTTTATAAAGAAATGGGACAAGTGTTACTAGAATATTCTTGTGAAATGTTACATTGATAGAAGATTTTAATGGGGTAACCTCGACGTGGTTAGGCAGGAAATCGGACAGCAATATAAATGCAACAGGACATACGCTCCTTAAAACTTTTTTTGATCTAGTAGAGAACTTAAAGCTGCAAGATTTGTGGAGATTAAAATATGGTAATGATAGAGAATAGACCTTCTATTCAGAAAGACACGAATCACATTCCAGAAGTGACATGGTGTGGATAACGTCCAGTTGGACTAAGCCCTCACAAGACGAAAAGTATGTCCTAAGACTTCTTCAGATCACAATCCACTAATATTCACATGGAAAAGGAAAAGATCCGTATATAGGTGGAGATATAAATGTATATAAATGGAGATTAAATGAGACTCTACTGAAAAAATCAGAGGTTGTGGAAAAGCCAAAACAAAAGTCACAGGAATTTGTTGAGATTAATTTGAATAAGGGAACAGATTTAAATGTGGTTTGGGACGCCAGGAAAGCGTTTATGAGGTGTGGGTTTTTTTAATTCAGCAGAACAACTTAAACAAAAAGCTGGCACAACAGAAAATACAAAGTGTTCTGGATTTGATAAAAGAAAAAGACTTTAAAAATACCCAAGCAAAAGTGAAATTGTCTATAGTATTAAGATTTTGAAGCAACAATTATCAATGCTGACAAAAAAAAGAAATGGAAAGAAACTT
This sequence comes from Sphaerodactylus townsendi, assembly GCF_021028975.2. Taxonomy (NCBI): domain Eukaryota; kingdom Metazoa; phylum Chordata; class Lepidosauria; order Squamata; family Sphaerodactylidae; genus Sphaerodactylus; species Sphaerodactylus townsendi. The sequence continues at coordinate 595,284 of NC_059427.1, forward strand.
TAGTTTTGCGAAACAAAAAACTTTTGAAGGAGCCAACAAACCAGGGAAAGTGTTGGCTGCGAAACTAAGGACACAAATACAGTGGAAAGGTGGTCTAACCAACGATGAGCAAACAATCAAAAAGACATTCTTAAAACATCTTAAAAAGTACTTGAAAGTAACATAACAAAGGAAGAAGAGATTGAAGACAACTTAATAAAGCAAAAATTGTTAAATCTGACAGAAGAACAAAAAGAGATATTGAACAACCCATAAAGGAGGAAGCCATAAAAGAGGCAAAATTAAATAAATCTCCAGGACTAGATGTGTTGCCAGTTGTCTACTACAAAGTTTTTGCAGTTTTTGCATTAATGGAACCACTCCTGGCAATGATGAATGGGATTTTACAATCAGGGCAACTTCCGGAATCCTGCAGAGAGACAAATATAACATTAATCCCAAGGAAGACCAGAATACAACTGAGGTTAGTCCAATTTCACTCCTAAACAGTGGCTATAAATTATTTGCAGTGATTTTAGCAAGAAGATTAAAGGGGATGCTATGAACATTTATTCATGAAGACCAAAGTCGTTTCCTTCCTAAGAGACATTTGAGAGAAAATGTCAGAACAATATTAGATGCAGTGGTGTATTATGAGAAAAACAAGCAAGCAGTATAAGAATACTAATTTTTTAAAATAATTTTTCTTGGAAGTTTATGCTAAAGTATTAAAACTGGATTTTGAACTTTGTGAAAGGGATTGGGGCCATCTATACTAAACCAAATGCCAGAATAATTGTAAATGGAAAAATGACTGGAAAATGTGAGATTCTCAAAGGAACTACACACAGATGCCCACTTTCGCCACTGATTTTTAAAACGGACGTATTAGACGTCATGATCAAATAAGAGGTTTAAATGTGGGTAAACAGTCTTATAAACTGAGAGCTTTTGCAGATGACCTGGTAATAATACTGGAAGATCCAGTACAAAATGTGGAAAGATTGCAAAATAAAATACAAGACTCTGGCAAGGTTCTAATTAAAGTAAAACAAAAACCTTAACAAAAAATATGTCAAGAAACACAAAATAAATTATCACAAATTATAAATTATTCCTCTGAAGACCCTCTGAAGATGCCAGCCACAGATGCAGGCGAAACGTCAGGAGAGAATGCTGCTAGAACAGTGGTTCTCAACCTGGGGGTCGGGACCCCTTTGGGGGTCGAACGACCCTTTCACAGGGGTCGCCTAAGACTCTCTGCATCAGTGTTCTCCATCTGTAAAATGGATAAATGTTAGGGTTGGGGGTCACCACGACATCAGGAACTGAATTAAAGGGTCGTGGTATTAGGAAGGTTGAGAACCACTGTGCTAGAACATGGCCGTACAGCCCGGAAACCACACAGCACCCCAATTATCCCAGTTGTTGGGAGTTATGGTGGTTTTTAAAATTAACTATTTAGGAATGTGGCTGATTAATAAAAAGTATTTATTATTGTTTTAAAAAACTATGCAAAAGTATGAAATGAAGTAAAGAAAGAGCTGTTGAGATGGAACAGAATGAATTTATCTTTGCTGGGGGGGGATATCTGTGATAAAAAAGAATGTGCTTCCAAGAATATTATTTCTCTTGCAGGTGCTGCCAGAAATTAACACCACAAGATGCTTTAAGCAATGACAGAGAGATCGTCTCGTTATCATCTGAAAGAACAGTACTGTACGATGGTGTATAGATGGTATTTAATACTGGAAAAAATGTCTAAAATGTACAAAGGGTTATAAAGCAAATGCTGAAAATTGCTGGTTCTTTTTTCATGTGTGGTGAACGTGTAAAGAGGCAAAATTGTTTTGAGATAAGTTTACAAGAAATGCAAAAGGTTATGAAAATAACCACTGAGGAAAAACCTGAGGCCTTCTTATTGGAGCTGATGGGGGAAGGAATCCCGGATCAATATAGAGCATTTCTCATGTAGATGACAAAAGCAGCAAGGAGGATTTTATATACGGAGGGACAATAAAATTCGAACAAAACAAGACTGAATTTCAGAAGTCCCAGAATATACAGAGAAGGCCAGGCTGGTGGCGTTTATAAGAGACAAGAATATGGACAGTTTCCTTGAAGACTGGAAACTCTTTGTGGACGACCTACAGAAAACATATACAAATGGAGAAATAGTGGCAGGATTTGAGATTTTAATGAAAACAGCAGATTGAACTAAAATAGATTTATGAGAAGGACTGAAAGCAGAGGAAATGTGGGTACCAGCCGTAAGTGCAAAACTAGGGTTGAGTTTGGATCCATAATGAGGTAGCTGGGAGTCACCACAGATGTATGTGTTTTTTCCCCTTTATTATTATTATTGTAGATTTCACAGCTGCCAGATCTTTAGCTGGTTTTTGGCCTTCATTACTGTAGGGATGAGCTGCTGGCCCAGCAGTACCGCGAGTAGAACGCCGGCACACCGCCGCTCCTACGGTCTTCTGGCCGCACCGCTCCCCCACCCCTCACCCCCCGATGAGTCACGGGTCATGAACTGCCTGGCTCACACCCACCGGGTGTCCCAGACAAAGGGACAATGGTCTTGCCCCCAGGTGAAGATTAGGCCCAGACGCTGATGCTCCTCTCCGCACGTAGCAGCCAGGTGAGATCATGCATCACATGATGATCTCTCAGTCTCCCGCTCTCCCGCTCTCCCGGATCTCCCCTCGATCCGCCCTTCTACACGCCCCCGCTATAATCATAATAAAAGGTGCCAGGAACCAGCACGCGGCAGAGTCGCTAGGATCACGGACCCCCGCGCTCCCGCTGCTGGCGCTCTCCACCAGATGAAATCACCGCGTCTCGTCTCGTTCTTACGCTGACTTCGCGTGCACGACTACAAGCACAATTCGAGCCTCACCCAGAAGCCTAGGAAGTTGTAATGTATCGGCGTAGTATTTGTGTGGATCCCAGCAGGGCTGCCTTCTATTATTATTATTATTATTATTATTATTATTATTATTATTATTATTAGGCTTTCTTTTGGACTGTGCGCTGCCTTTCCTAACCTGCGGAACACATTCCAGCTGAGCTTTTAAGACGGTGTTTTTAAATAACCTCCAAGCATCTTGGACATTTTTGACTCTCTTGATTTTCCCTTTCAGCTTCCTGCGCACTATCCCCCTCATCTTTGAGAAATTTCCCTTTCTGAAGGCAAATGTAACTACATTAGTAGTTGTCACTTGTTCGCATGCAGAGATACTGAATCTGACAGCATTGTGGTCACTGTTCCCTATCGGCTCAACAACACTGACTTCCCGCACCAGGTCCTGGGTCCCACATAGAATTAGATCTAGGATCACATCTCCCCTGGTTGGTTCTACAACCATCTGCTCTAAGCCACAGTCATTTAGCATATCCAGGAATGTTCTCTCCTTACTATGACCTGAACATGCATTTTTCCAGTTTATATGGGGATAGTTAAAATCGCCCATTACCACGACATTTTTGCTTTTGTTGGCCTCTCTAATTTCTTTTTCCATCTCAGAATCCTCTTGTGCGCTTTGGTCAGGGGGACGATAATATATTCCTAATGTTAAACTATGCTTCACCCCTGGTATTGATATCCACAGTGCTTCTGTAGAGGAATCAGCTCCCCCTGCATTGTCTATTTTATGTGACACTATGCTCTCTTTGATGTAGAGGGCCACCCCACCCCCAATACGCCCTGTCCTATCCTTCCTGTAGAGCCTGTAACCTGGGATAACAGCATCCCACTGGTTCTCCTCATTCCACCATGTCTCTGTGATGCCCACTATATCAATGTCCTCCTTCAAAACTCTGTACTCCAGCTCCCCCATTTTAGGTCGAATGCTTCTACTATTAGCATAGAGACACTTGTATACTCTGTCTCTGTCCCTAACCTGGGATTTATGTGTTTTGCCCTCTAGCCTTTTGTAGACACTATCACTTATCACATTGCTGTGCTCTTCACTTGTATGTGGTTGATTTAAAAAAACCTCCTTCTCTGTCTGCATCCCCATGGACTCTGCATTCCGAACCGAAGTCACCTCAGCTCCTGTCGGCTTTCCCCCAAGGATCAGTTTAAAAGCTGTTCTGCCACCTTTTTAATGTTGAGCGCCAGCAGCCTGGTTCCTCTTTGGTTAAGATGAAGCCCGTCCCTTTTGTACAGGCCTGCCTTATCCCAAAAGGTTCCCCAGTTCCTGACAAATCTGAAACCCTCTGCCTTACACCACCTTCTCATCCATGCATTGAGACCCTGTATCTCCGCTTGCCTAGCTTGCCCTGCGCGTGGAACAGGTAGCATTTCAGAGAATGCCACCTTGGGGGTCCTGGATTTTAACCTTTTTCCTAGCAGCCTAAATTTAGCTTCCAGAACCTCCCGGCTACATTTCCCAATGTCATTGGTACCAATGTGGACCACAACTGCTGACTCCACCCCAGCACTGTCTAACAGCCTATCTAGACGTAGCGTGACATCCGCAACCTTCGCACCAGGCAGGCAAGTCACCATGCGGTCATCACGCCTGTCACAAACCCAACTCTCTATATTCCTGATGATCGAATCACCCACTACAAGGAGCCCCCCACCTCCCCGAGGGGTATCCTCAGTGCGAGAGGATATCTGACCACTAGCTAAGGAAGGGGTCCCATCTAAGGGAACATCTTCCCCCACCTCAGACTGGCACCCTCTGTCACCCAGACTCTCATTCTCCATGACATCTGAAGAGATGTCACCTTGGGAGTGGGACCCGGCTGCTGGGTCCCTGAAAGCCTTGTTTGTTGCCCTCTCTGCCTCTCTCAGCTTCTCCAGGTCTGCCACCTTGGCTTCAAGAGAACGCACACGTTCCTTGAGTGCCAGGAGCTCATTGCAGCGAGGGCACACCCACGACTTCTGGCCTAGTGGCAGATAGTCATACATGTGACACTCAGTGCAAAACACTGGGAAGCCCCCATCCCCCTGCTGGCTTCCTGCCTTCATATCTGCTTTTGTTTAGATATTTAGATATTAAACTTTTAGTCAGTGATATTAAACTTTTAGTGATATTAAACTTTTTAGATATTAAACTTTTAAAACGGACGTATTAGACGTCATGATCAAATAAGAGGTTTAAATGTGGGTAAACAGTCTTATAAACTGAGAGCTTTTGCAGATGACCTGGTAATAATACTGGAAGATCCAGTATAAAATGTGGAAAGATTGCAAAATAAAATACAAGATTCTGGCAAGGTTCTAATTAAAGTAAAACAAAAACCTTAACAAAAAATATGTCAAGAAACACAAAATAAATTATCCCAAATTATAAATTATTCCTCTGAAGATCCCCTGAAGATGCCAGCCACAGATGCAGGCGAAACGTCAGGAGAGAATGCTGCTAGAACAGTGGTTCTCAACCTGGGGGTCGGGACCCCTTTGGGGGTCGAATGACCCTTTCACAGAGGTCGCCTAAGACTCTCTGCATCAGTGTTCTCCATCTGTAAAATGGATAAATGTTAGGGTTGGGGGTCACCACAACATCAGGAACTGAATTAAAGGGTCGTGGTATTAGGAAGGTTGAGAACCACTGTGCTAGAACATGGCCGTACAGCCCGGAAACCACACAGCACCCCAATTATCCCAGTTGTTGGGAGTTATGGTGGTTTTAAAAATTTACTATTTAGGAATGTGGCTGATTAATAAAAAGTATTTATTATTGTTTTTAAAAACTATGCAAAAGTATGAAATGAAGTAAAGAAAGACCTGTTGAGATGGAACAGAATGAATTTATCTTTGCGGGGGGGGGGGATACCTGTGATAAAAAAGAATGTGCTTCTAAGAATATTATTTCTCTTCCAGGTGCTGCCAGAAATTAACACCACAAGATGCTTTAAGCAATGACAGAGAGATCGTCTCGTTATCCTCTGAAAGAACAGTACTGTAAGATGGTGTATAGATGGTATTTAACACTGAAAAAATTGTCTAAAATGTACAAAGGGTTATAAAACAAATGCTGAAAATTGCTGGTTCTTTTTCCATATGTGGTGAACGTGTAAAGAGGCAAAATTGCTTTGAGATAAGTTTACAAGAAATGCAAAAGGTTATGAAAACAACCACTGAGAAAAAAACTGAGGCTGATGGGAGTGGAAATCCCGGATCAATATAGAGCATTTCTCATGTAGATGACAAAAGCAGCGAGGAGGATTTTATATGCGGAGGGACAATAAAATTCCAACAAAACAAGACTGAATTTCAGAAGTCCCAGAATATACAGAGGAGGCCAGGCTGGTGGCGTTTATAAGAGACAAGAATATGGACAGTTTCCTTGAAGACTGGAAACTCTTTGTGGACGACCTACAGAAAACATATACAAATGGAGAAATAGTGGCAGGATTTGAGATTTAAATGAAAACAGCAGATTGAACTAAAATAGTTTTATGAGAAGGACTGAAAGTAGAGGAAATGCGGGTAGCAGCCGTAAGTGCAAAACTAGGTTTGAGTTTGGATCCATAATGAGGTAGCTGGGAGTCACCACAGATGTATGTAGAGATGTCTTGAAATGTTGTTTTCTCCCCTTTATTATTATTATTGTAGATTTCACAGCTGCCAGATCTTTAGCTGGTTGTTGGCCTTCATTACAATTCGAGCCTCACCCAGAGGTCTAGGAAGTTGTAATGTATCGGCGTAGTATTTGTGTGGATCCCAGCAGGGCTGCCTTCTATTATTATTATTATTATTATTATTATTATTATTATTATTATTATTATTATTATTATTATTATTATTATTATTATAGATTTCACAGCTGCCAGATCTTTAGCTGGTTGTTGGCCTTCATTACAATTCGAGCCTCACCCAGAGGCCTAGGAAGTTGTATTATTATTATTATTATTATTATTATTATTATTATTATTATTATTATAGATTTCACAGCTGCCAGATCTTTAGCTGGTTTTTGGCCTTCATTACAATTCGAGCCTCACCCAGAAGCCTAGGAAGTTGTAATGTATCGGCGTAGTATTCGTGCGGATTCCAGCAGGGCTGCCTTCTGAATTTGACAGATATTAATTTTGTCAATTCGAAGATGTTTCAAGTGCTGCCCTCGTGTTTTGGGGATTATTATTGTAATGTATTGTATTGATTGTGAGGCACTGTATTGTTTTAAGAGTCTGCAGCTGTTGCACTGGAATTGGTAATTAGTAGGTGTGTTATATTGAGCACAGCTGCAGAGTGATTTTAGGCTATGTGTGTAGCAGCTATGAAATAAAGTACCATGTTTTGTTCCTCCGACTCCTGATTCCTGAGACATAACAATTATTATCATTATTATTATAGTGGGGGAGGGGAGATTAGTTTTGGGTTTTTCTCTTTTCTTTCCCCCCATACGTGTTGTTTATGTGTGTAAAATAAATAAACAATCTTTCTGAGGGAGTGGGAAGGGCCCCCAAGTATCAGACGGTGACGATGTCATAAGTCAAACTGCACAAGGGAGCCCTCCGAGGGAGCAACCCCAGATTAAGAATTAAGCAAAAATAAGCATGTGCTTTGGGGGGCTCAAGAAAATGGGGGCCCCAGAGTAAGTGTTATTTTGCCTCTTTGATTCGTGTACGTTAAAATGAATCTTGAAGGCAAGAAAGCAGTGGAAGAAGAACGGGTGTTTTCTTTCATACAAATGATGATATTTATTCATTGGAGTATATATATTTTACGGTTTTCTATGCCTTTTGTATCTTGAATTACATATAGGGGGTGTGGGGGCACCAAAAGCTATTTGGCGCTGTGGGCGTCTAAGGGTCCTGATCCAGCCCTGCCAGGGGGAGTGACTCCAGTTGACGCCTGTTGTGAATGGATGGGCTTACACTGGAGTAAGGCTCCTCCTTTGGATGGCTCTCTGAGCAGTGAATGGTTGTTGCCCCAGTCAGAAGTGCAGGCTGGGTCTCTGCAGGGGTCTCTGGGTCCTGCACATGCCCTATTTTAATTTCCCCCCTGGAAAAATGGGGGTGGGGTCCCAGGCTGGCTTTTGGGACCCAGGGACAGATGAGTTTGATCCAAAGTTCAGGAGTGGACCGGAAGGAGGGGTGTGCGTGTGTGTGTGGGGGGGGGGTCCCTAGGTAAGAAAAAATTCAACCCATTTCTGTGGATCAATCTTTCCCCTTTTTTCCTACTAAGGTTCTCCCCCCCCCCACCACCACCACACACACACTGGGTGGCCCCGGGTGAAGGAGGGGAGGGGTCCCGTGTTTGTGCTGGGGGTGTTCTCCAGGGGTGGGGGCTGCCTTTGAAATCCCCCCCCCGCCACCCTGAGCGCCCTCCCTCCCTCCCGGCCCTTCTCCCCGACCCCAAAGGTCCCTGGACGGTGGGGGGAGGAGGGGAAGACACCCCCTGCAAGGGTGCCGCCAGCTCAGCTCCCTCCCTCCCCGTCCCTTCCCCCCCCCCCGCCGCGCTTACTCTTCCTGCCGTCGAAGAAGCCTCCGAGGACCCCCCAGTTGTGGCGGCAGAAGTAGTCCACGGAGGCCCGGTAATCATCCAGGGTCTCCTTCTGGCTGTTCCATAGTCGGGCGTCGGGCTCCCCCAGCTCCGTGACGGCCTCGAAGGTCCCGCGGCGGCTGTCGAAGGTGACGTAGTCCTGCCGGTTGTAGATGTACCTGTCCAGGAGGATCACCTCCTCCGCCGTCCCGTTGGCGAAGCGGCACTCGGACTTCCGCTGGTACACGAAATGGGGGGCTGGGGCGAGGGGGGGCAGAGAGAGGAGGGTCACCGATGGGGGGGGGGTCAAACACCCCCAGGCGGGGCGCGGACGGGGGGGGGGGAGCAGCAGCTCCTTTTGCCCGACTCCTCCCAAACAGCCCCTCCCCTTGTCGAACGGGCGGGGGGAGGATCCGTGGGCCCCAGGCGACCACCAATGAGAATCCCCCCTGAAGCCGCGTCATCGGTCTCCGGGCAGAAGCCCAAGCGGCGGCTCCAGTCCAGGAAATCCATCCCCCCCATGGGGGGGCAGAGAAAAAAGGGGAGGAGCCTTAAGGTGGACCCCGGTGAGGGGGACGACAGGCGAGACCACCAAAGCAGCCTTCGTGGCAGAGGGAGGGATTCGAACCCGTCATTCTGTAGCACTCTGCCCATGCAACACACAGCCCCAGGACTCTGAGGAGGCCGCCCCCCCCCCCACTTTGTACCTGCGCATCCCCTAAGAAACTGCACATTCACACCCCGAGAAAAATCAACGAACTGACCTCAAGACCAGAATACGCGGATTCACCAAATGTGGCCCTCCCTTGGAGACTGTCCCTGCTCGGAAGAGGGAGGGAGGGAGGGAGGGAGGGGGCAGAGGCGCGGGCCCCATCAGGAAAGGGTTCGGGGGGGGGGGGTCATGTCAGCTGCATCAAGCGGAGTCCCTTAGAAGGGGGGGCCTCATGGATCAATGATAATGCGAGAAGAATCGCTCCCCAGGAGGCAGGGGCGTAACGAGGCAGCCCTGGGCAAACTGTAGCCCTGGGCAAAACCTGAGTTGGATGCCCCCCCCCCCCCCAGGCAGCCACTCCACCATGACCAAAAGTGTTTTTTTGCACCAGGACATTGGTGCCTGCAGGGGGTGCATTTTTAGACATATCAGCACCATAATTTCAGCATGTCATCAGGAGACTGTCCTTATGCTACTCCCCAGGTTTGGTGAGGTTTGGTTCAAGGAGTCCAAAGCTATGGGCTCCCAAAGGGGGTGCCCCATCCCCCATTGTTTCCAATGGGAGCTAATAGGAGATGGGGGCTACAGTTTTGAGGGTCCATAACTTTGGCCCCCCAGAACCAAACTGCACCAAACCTGAGGGGTATCATCAGGGCAGTCTCCTGATGAGACCCTGAAAGTTTTGAGACTGTGCCTTCAGAAATGCCCCCCCCCCACCTGCAACCCCCATGGACAGAAATACAGAAAACTCAATGCAGAACAAAGATTCTTGGGCAAATTTCTGGGATGTTCCTGCAGGGGGTGCATTTTCGGATGTATCGGCACCTTCCACCCTCTGCCTTCCCTTCCCGGGGGACCCCCCCCCCCCACTTTGCTCAAGGGACCTGGGAGCCGGATGACCCCCGTACAAACTCCAGCAGATGGAGCCAGTGTGGGGTGTAGTGGCTGCAGATCTGGGAGAGCCAGGTTCGAATCCCCCCTCTGCCATGGAAGCCCCCTGGGTGGTCCCTTGGGCCCGTCAGAAGCTGTCAGGCAGACCTTCCTCACAGGGGTGTTGTGAAGATAACATCGAAGAGACTCCAGGCAAAGGCTCTTGGGGCCCCCACGGGAGGGAAAGGGGGGGTATCCATGAACAAAGTACCAGGCAGGGCAATGAGGAGGAATCTCAGATACTTCCCCCCCCCCCCAGTCTCAGAGAGAGTGCCCTGCTGTGAGGGGGCGGGGCCTGGCTCCTGAAGCCCCCTCCCACCATCCCGCCCCCTCTGCTTACCAGGGGTCTGGGGTCTCCTCTCTGTTCCGGGCACCAGGGGGGCCCCCATCAGCACCAGCAGAACCTCCAGCAGCAGGATCAGGCCGGACCCCATGGCTGCCCCCCCACGGAAAACCCACCTGCAGCCCTCAATGGGAACTTTGTCTTCTGTTCACTGCTGGTGGGGAAACGACTTTTGCCTCTGAAGTCCTGGGCAGGGGGCGGGGCGTTGGACAAAGGAGCACCAATGAGAATTCCCTCTGGGGCGGCGTCATCCGTCTCCGGCAGAAGCACCACCAAATACTCTTCTTTTGGGAAATTGGTTTTTCAGGGATGACATTCAGAGAAGGGGGGGCATGGAGGGGGCTCGATGCCTCATTTATTGGCATTTGCCCCCCCCCCCATAGCTGATCCCCTCACAGTCCAGGGGCAGACTTGCCAGGGGGTCTTATTTGGGAAGGGGACCCGGTGAATCGGAGCAGGAACACAAACCTTTGGAACCCAGATTGGACCGCCGTTCCTTTTTTTGTCTAACCCTAACCCATACACAACACACTGCGCTGCAAATAAGATTGCAAGGACTAGGGTCAATCCTATGTGTGCGGGGGGGGGGTATTTATTGGCCTCTGAAGAAGATCCAGGGGGAGGGGGGGTCAAAGCACATCCAGTCTCTCTTGTGCTGCGTTCTGATCCTGAGAATTGAGGCTTCGGGGTTATTTCTGATATATTTGGTGATATTGTGATGTTTGATGTGTTTCCGGCTGTGGCGACATATCGTCTATTGAGCGTTTTCTGTGAAGCAGAGAGTGCAATAAAATGTGCATTTAATGTATATTTTAATAGGCATTTGTTATTCTTCCCAACCTCTTTGCTTCCAGACAGACAGAAGAGCTCATTTCCTCTTTTCCACCCACCCCCTTCAGAAGGCCCCCTCGATAGAGGCATTGCCAGCCTCCTCCCTCCCTCCCCCCCAAAAATACTGCTTTGTTCAAGTGGGGCAGATGCTTGGCCTGAGGCCTTGGGGCCTTGGGACCCCTTTCTTTCTGGGAGGGGACAAGAAAATCACCCCCTCAGGCAGGGCTGGGCCAGCCCTTGATCTCTCAGTCTTTCCGCCCTGAGTCCCCCCCCCCCCAACACACACACCCCTGCAATCCCTGCGGCCTTCACCTGCCTCCACTTTCGACCCAGCCCAGAAGTCCAGGAGGGAAAGGCTGAGGGCCATAGGAAAGACGAATTGACCCCCCCTCCTGCCACAAGCCCCCCAGGATCCAAAGAAGCCCCCCCACACAGAGTGGGCAAGTGCTGACCCTCAAAGTCCAAAAAGGAACCACAAAGCTGATGATGCCCCCCTCCCCAGAGTGCACCTGTGAGGGGTGGGGAGGGGCAGCCTGGACCCTTTGCTGCCAACCCCCTCCCCATAGGTTGCTGCAAAGGGAGAGATCCTGCCCCCCCACAAAACCGGGAGGGGGAGCAGGAGGAGAAGGACCCTTGCCTGGCAAGGCGCTTTGGGCGCTCAGCACTCAGCTGGCAGTGCAGCCCCCCCCCCCAATTGGCCCCTGCAGCCCCTAGGGCGTCGTCCTGCCCCTTTGGCAGTTGGCTTTGTTCTTGGCTCTGCCAGGTTGGGGGGGGGCACCCTTCTCTGCCAGAAGCCCTGCATGGTCCGGGCATGAGGCTGCTCGGGGGTGTTTCCAGGGGCACCTTCTTTCCTCAGGACCACTCGGGTGCAAGTGGGGCGGGGGGGGGGTGTAGCTGTCAGGAACCCCCTGCTGGGAACGGACCCTTTTGAGCGACTCCAGAAACAGGAAGCGGTTGGAAGGGCCCTTTTTTGGAGTGTGTGTGTGTGTGTGGGGGGGGGGGGGGGGAGATATTTGAAAGAGTCCAGAAGGGACCCCTCCTGGGGAGGGGTTGTCCAGGGAGCCTCTGCAGTTCACCCTAACCCTTGTCCAAGACGCAGAGGGCATCACCCCACATGGGCTGGGGCAGGGCTGGCAGCTTCTGAGTTCCAGTGGCGGGGAGTTCCATCGGAAGGACCCTCCAGGCTCAGTGCCAGAGCCCCTTCTGAAGGTCCCCCGCTTATCTCCTTTCAAAGAGGATGGGTGGGGGAGTCGGGGGGGAGAAAGGTCCTCCTCTGCCTCAACCCCTCCCCGCAGAGCCGCTGCCGGCCTGAGCAGGCGACACTGCAGAGAGCAGAAGGCGGCTTCGCGTCGGTCTATCTGTGGCTCCGGCCGCTTTCTGGGGCTCCCCTGCCTGGCAACTGCCAGGTCATCGGCCAGGCCTTTTCTCATCCAGTGCCCTGCCCCGCGGTATTTGTTGCTGCAAATACCAACAGCCAGAAGAAATGGGGAGGGCTGTCCCTTTGGAGCCCGTTTTGCATCACGGTCCCTCACCCCCAGCCCTGCTGCCTCCCTTGCAGGGCGGGCGGGCGGGCGGTTCAGCCAGCGTAGAGCCCAAGAGACGCTCCGTCCAGCTGCTCTCCTGCCCGGCAACCGATGACTCGGCCTCGCTCACGGCCTGTGATTGGCTCAGGCGGCCTCTCCAAGTCTGACTGCAGGAAAGTCCCTGCCAAACCCCAAAGCCCAGATCGGGTGACCCGCCAGCCCCCACACCCCCGGGGGAATCCCAGCAGGCAAAGCAAGCAGGGCCGGCAGGCACAGCAGCCAGAGTGACCTGCCCGTCCTGCAGCTGAAGCCCCCCGCGAAGGCCAGCCTCGCCCTCCTGCCCCGTCCCCAGGATCTGACCGGCTCTCCTGTTCTGTGCTGAGCGCCAGAGGGCGAGTGTCTCTCTCCCTCCCCCCGTTCTCCGTCCACGGCCTGCAGGGGGTCTCTCTCCCCCCTCCCGCACCGCCACCAACAGGTTTGGGGGCTGAGCCTCCCCTCAAGCCCTTTGGGTCCACTTGCCCTCTGGTGTTCAAAGCTGAAACATTTGCTGTTTTAGGGAGGGTCTGTGGGGTGACCCCCCCCCCCCTTAAGAGAACAGGGCTCTGTGGCTACGATTGAGGAAACCGCACCTGACTCTGCAGGAGGAGCCGGGGCTGAGTGGCAAAACAGGCGTTCCACCTGCAGAAGACACGGGGCCTGATCCTGACATTTCCGGCTACAGGATCGCAGGTCAAACTTGGGGGGGGGGGGTCTGCTAGCCTGCCCTGGGATGGGGGGACCAAGACTCTGCCCTGCATGAAGGCAGCTTCAGACGTTCCTGTCTCAGTTCAAACAGTCTGAATTCTCCCTCCCAGGCTGGCAATCTCATTAAATATATGGGATGCAGTGGCAGAATCCTGATTGTGGCCTGATGCACTCTCTGTGTGCAAGTAGAAATCTAGCACCACAGGGGGAAGATTGGGCTAGCTTTCTCCTTGCAGGTAGTGGAAAGGGTGAAATACCATCCTCCCAAAATAGCCTCCTCCTCGGCTTTCTGAAACAGCAGGATCCACTCCACCTTTTAATTGTGTTGTGTGTGTGAATCCTGCCTAGGGAGAGGAGCTCTTTCTGGGCTACCTGGAAGAGAAAGGGGGGGGGATGTTCCAAAGACTTCGGGATCCCACCTGTGATGAGAAATCTGTTTGTGTTATGGAGGGAGCTGCTGTACTCCTGTCAGGATGTCATTCCCACGTGGCGGGGGGGTGGGGGTGGAAGGGGAGCTGAGCGAATGAGCGGTACTTTTGCTTTGCTTTGCAGGTGTTTATCGTACCCTTGCCCTTGAAGCTTTGTGGTTAGCAGCGCGGACTGGATTTTACTGTATCTCTTGGTTCACATGGGGGTGGGGGGTGGGGGGTGGGGATTGCCTGAACACATTATCAACAGTTTTGGCGCCATTGGGCCAGAACTGTCTTTTCCTGTTACTCTGCTGTCATTAATAAAATCCTTGAGCCCATCAAGCGAGTTTTCCCATGGACTGGGAGTTTTACAACTCCCCTCGAAGGAGCAGGTTTGCGGCTGGGTGGTGCTCTCGGATCAGGGCCTCCAGGTCGAGGCTGTGGATGGTGGCCTGCTGGCCTGCGGCATTGTTTTCCCAGCTTCAGTGGATAGGCCAGTGTGACCTCAGCTTGTGGGTTCTGTGGGGCAGAACTTGGAATGAGTTTGCAACAACAAATTAAAAAAAACCAAAATGTTTTACTTTCCTTAACATATAACATCAAACATCAACATCCCCACCCCCCCGCAAAAAATGCTTCCTTTTTGGCAGGAGCCCCCCACTCCCACCCCCTCCCCCCGCTTGGCAGGTGACTGGACGCGGCAGGAGAAGCGCTCGGGTTTCGCTTCCCCCGGCGGCCCCACGCGGAACTCAGCTGGCGAGGAAATGAAAGCGAGAGGCTGGCCCTGACCCAGGAGGACGCCGCGGCCACTGCGCATGCGGAACCTCCCCCACGCCCATCCGCTCTGAAGCCCCTTTGGGGTCCAGGGAGCCCCTGAGCGGGAGTGGAGCCCCCTGAGGCTGCGGAAGGAGCCCCAGAGCGGGAGGACCCAGCCCCAGGCAGGATGAGGCCTCCTACCCCCCCCCCTTTGGTCATTCTGGGCTGCCCCTCAAAGCCCCGCAGTTCTCCAAAGGAACCAAAGGGGGACCACCAGGTGGGGTCTGGCCACAGAGGCCTCGAAAGCCCCCAGTGCGAGTCTTGCCTCTCCCGTGAACTGCCTGACCAGGGGCCTTTGACCCCTCCATCTCAACCCTCCACCTGAGGGATTCTAGAGTTGGAAGGGTCCATAGAGGCCATCTAGTCCAACCCCTTGCTCAATGCAGGGTCAGCCTAGATCGTTTGTCCAGCCCTCCTAAAGACTTCAGGGAGCAGGGGGGGGGGAAGCTCAGCCCCGCCCGAGGCAGCTGATTCAACGGTGGAACTCACTGCCTCGGAGAGTGCTGGACCTACCCTCACCCGTCTTTTAGGGTTATTATAACAATTCTTGGAGCATCCAGGCAAAGTTCTATATGCTCAGTGCAGGACTCCATATACTGTGCAGTCAGAGGAGAATTGCTGGCCCAGGGAGCTGGAGTCCCCCTCAGGAGGGACCGGCAAGGTTTGGGTGCCCCCCCCTCCCTGTGCCCCCACTCTCTCCCTGCCTGGAGGGGCTTCATCGCTGGACGTGGGCTATTTCATTTAGATTTAAAGTGTCCCTCGAAACCAATCATGAGCAGCCAAGGAACAGAAAAGAAGAAAAACTTCCTCTTGTGGGTCTGGAGGAGGTGCCTTTCCTGCCCCCATGTGTGGGGCTGACTCCAAAGGAGGGGGCCGCCTCCCAAGGCAAGAAGAGGCAGGTACTCGTGGATGGGATTTTCTGGGTTGTCTACTGTGCAGGATTGTTGTGAGCCGCCACTCTCTGCCCCTCCAAAATGAGAGGCGTTCCTGGGATTGTAACCAGTCTATTTTTCCACACACATTTGGTCTAAAGCTCCAGAGCTGGGGGAGACACACGCACGCATGCACGCGCACGCGCGCGCACATCCCCCCCCCCCCCCCACATCTGAAAGCTTCACTTCCTGCCTCTGGCTTTTATTCAGCTTGTGGACCAGAAGCTACATTGGACCCTGCAGCGTTGCTGGAAAACTGTTTTCTTCTCCCTTCTGTTAGCCCCAAAGATGGTTGTGGCAGCTATGGGATGAATGGGGGGGGGATGCTCTGAGGCAGCTGCCCCCTCCACTGAAGAATGCCCAGTCCCTCCCCCAAACCCGCCTTCTTCTATGGATCCTTTAAACCCCTGCCACCCACAGTCAAATGAAAAGGGGGTCATGGACTTTGGTTAAAGGGCTGGTCATGTGTAAGTTGTGTGTAAGTTGTGTGCAGAGGTGGGATCCAGCAGGTTCTCACAGGTTTGTTACCGACAGGAAAATAAACAAAATTTTCCTGAAGTCAGGTTGCCTAGCTACACTGGCTCCATGCCTGGACACGGAGACTTGTGTGGTTCAGAAGCCTTCATAAGGTTCACAAAGAATGTATATGCATGATTGTGCCAATGCTATATGATTTCCCTTGTGTTTGTGTCATTCTAGGATGTAGTAAAAGCTCCTCTTAGTTAAGTTTATGCCTGTAGTTTAGGATTTTAGTTTAATAAGGTTCTTCAGTTAGGTTAAGGTTCTATTAGTTTTAAGCGAGCCCTGCCAGTAGGTAGATGTACAGTCCTGCCTATAAGTATAAGTATGTGTGTTTATCCTTTAAGGTTTTCTGCTACTCCAGAGATCAGGATCGGAAGTCATGGGTTCAAGGTGTACTATTAGGTTGTTCTGTGCAGACCTTATAGTTTATTGTAGAGTAGTCTTAGTATTTATCAAGGT
>NC_059427.1:612018-628645 GCF_021028975.2 Sphaerodactylus townsendi
CTCCCTACGTGCTCTGTCAATCCACAGATTGGGCGGGAGGGGACCAAGAGTCTGGCGGGGGGGGGGGGCTGTTCTTGGGAAAGTGACTCCCGTGTTGCTTCCGGGCTCCTGGGGGCAGAGAGGGAATGTCCACTTGTTTATTTGTTCGTTTATATCCAGCTTTTCCTGGTGGCTCAAGGCGGCTTCCAAAAACAGCTCAACACTCGCCCAGCTAAACCCCAAAATGAGATAACAGATCCCCCCATCTCTCCACCCCTCCCCCATTCCAACCCTCCGGGTGGGGGCAGGAAAGACCAGCCAGAAGAACGGACGTTTTAACCCCCAGAGAGCCTCCCAGTCTTGGCGTGGCCCAGCGCTGAAGGGCAGTGCCTGGTGTTCTGGAGAGCCGGGTTCCAGTCCCCATTCCTCCGCATGCAGCCTGCTGGGAGACCTTGGGCCAGTTGCAGTTCTCACCCAGAGCCCCCTCCCCACAATGGCAACCCCCCCCCCCAATGTCTGAGACTTTGGAAACCCCATGAAGGGTCAGCCATAAGTCAGCTGGGAACATGACCCCCTCCACCGCTACAGCCCCTCCAGATCCAGAGGGCTACAATGCACGACCCTCCCCCCCCCCCCCCAGACGCACACCTTTGAACGCAGGGCTGTTGTGGGAAGCATGGGGACAGGGGAGGGGGGCGAGGCTGGCCTGGGCAGGGGGTTTCTCTGCAGCTGCAGGCCAGGTAGGTAATGCTGGCTGCTGCTGCCGGCTTTACTTGCTTTGCCTGCTGGGATCCCCCTCCACGGGGCGGGGGGGGGGCGGGAACTGGCGGGTCACCCGATCTGGGCTTTGGGGTTTGGCAGGGACTTTCCTGCAGTCAGACCGGGAGAGGCCTGAGCCAATCACAGACCGTGCGCGAGGCAGAATCATCGGTTGCTGGGCGGGAGAGCAGCTGGACGGAGTGTCACTTGGGCTCTGAGCTGGCTGCACCGCCCGCCCGCCCTGCAAGGGGGGCTGGGCTGGGCTGGGGCTGAGGGACCGTGATGCAAAACGGGCTCCAAAGGGACACCCCACCCTTTCTTGCATTGCCTGGCTGGCTGTTGGTATTTGCAACAAATACTGCGGGGCAGGGGCGCAGGATCGAGCCCTGACTGGGGGCGGGGCGGCCAATGAGAAAAGGCCTGGCCGATGACCTGGCAGTTGCCAGGCAGGGGAGCCCCAGAGAGCGGCCGGAGCCACAGATAGACCGACGGGGGCGCGAAGCCGCCTTCTGCTCTCTGCAGCGTTGCCTGCTCTGGCCGGAAGCGGCTCTCCAGGGAGGGGCTGAGGCAGAGAAGGGCCTTTCTCCCCCCCCCCCCGCTCCGCCCTCGGATCCTCTTTGAAAGGGGACCCAGGACCTTCAGCAGGGGCTCTGGCGCTGAGCCTGGAGGGTCCTTCCGATGGAACTCCCCGCCACTGGAACTCAGAAGCTGCCAACCTTGCCCCATCGGCTGGGGGTGGGAATGCCCTCTGGGTTTGGAGAAGGGTTAAGGATGGAAGCCCCCCTCCCGCCAAGGCCCCGCTTGCACCCGAGTAGCCCCTGGAAACACCCTCGAGCAGCTTCAGGCCCGGACCCCGCAGGGCTTCTGGCAGAGAAGGGTGCCCCCCCCCCAACCCAGCAGAGCCAATAACAAAGGGGCAGGATGGGCCCCCTCGGGACTGCAGGGGGCCAGGGGCCAGTGGGGGGGGGCTGCACTGCCAGCTGAGTGCTAGGCGCCCAAAGTGTCATGCCAAGCAAGGATCCTTTTCCTCCTGCTCCCCCACCCAGTTTTGTGGTCTGGGGGGGCAGGATCTCTCCCTTTGCAGCAGACTATGGGGAGGGGATTGGCAGCAAAGGGTCCAGGTCACCCCTCCCCTCCCCACCCCTCACAGGTGCACTCTGGGATGGGGGGGTATCAACAGCTTTGTGGGCCCTTCTTGGACTTTGAGGGCCAGCACTTGCCCACTCTGCTGGGGGGAGGGGGCTTCTTTGGACCCTGGGGGCCTTGTGGCAGGAGGGGGGCAATTCTTCCTTCCTGGGACCCTCCCCCTTTCACTCCTGGACTTCTGGGCTTCTGAGCCAAAAGCGGAGGCAGGTGAAGGCGGCAGGGATTGCAGGGGTGTGTCTGTATGTGTGTTTGGGGGGGGGGACTCAGGGCAGAAAGGCCAAGAGATCAAGGGCAGGCCCAGCCCTGCCTAAGGTGGTGATTTTCTTGTCCCCCCCCCAGAAAGAAAGGGGTCCCCAAGGCCCAAATTCCTCAGGCCAAGCATCTGCCCCACTTGAACAAAGCAGGAACTGGGGGGGGGGATGGCGGAGGCTGGAAATGCCGCTATCGAGGGGGCCTTCTTGTGGGGGGGGGTGGAAAAGAGGAAATGAGCTCTTCTGTCTGTCAGGAAGCAAAGAAGTTGGGAAGAATAATAAATACCTGTGTTTATATATACAGTACATTAAATACACATTTTGCTGTCCTCTGCTCCACTCTTAACAACAAAAAGCTTCACAGAAAACTCTCAATGGAAGATATTATTCAGCCACATCCAAAATCAGGTCAAACATCACAATATCACCACATACATCAGAAATATCCACAAAGCCTCAATTCTTAGGATCAGATATAAAGTACTCCGGAACGCAGCACAAGAGAGACTGGATGTGTTTCGACCCCCCTGGATCTTCAATAAATACACACACACACACACACACACACACTCTCATAGGACTGACACCAGTCCGTGCAGTTACAGCCCAGTGTGTTGTGTATGGGACAAAAAAGGAACGGCAATCCAATACGGTTTCCAAAGGTTTGTAGTACTACTCCAATTCACCGGGTCGCCTTCCCAAAGAAGACCCCCTGGCAAGTCTGCCCCTAGACTGTGAGGGGATCAGCTCTGGGGGGGGGGGGATACCGATAAATGAGGCAGCGAGACACACACACACACACCTTGAACGCGCACCCCTCCTCTGAATGTCCTCCCTGAAAAAACAATTTCCCACAAGAGAAGCAGCTGCTGGTGCTTCTGCCGGAGACTGATGACGCTGCCCCAGAGGGAATTCTGATTGGTGCTCCTTTGGCCCAGACCCCTCCCCCTCCCCAGGGCTTCAGAGGCAAAAGTCCTTTCCCTCCCCAGCAGTGAACAGTGAAGTTCCCATTGAGGACTGCAGGTGGGTTTTCCGTGGGGCAGCCATGGGGTCCGGCCTGATCCCTTTGGAGATCCTGCTGGTGCTGATGGGGGCCCCCCTGGTGCCTGGAACAGAGAGGAGACCCCAGGCCCCTGGTAAGTGGAGGGGAGAGGGACGAGAGGGATTAAGGAGCCCCCCCCCACTCGCACTGGAAGGGAGGACCCTCTCTCTGAGACTGGGGGAGTCGTATCTGAGATTCATCCTCATTGCCCTGCCAGCTACTTTATTTGTTTACTACTTCAGGGATATCCGACTCCCCCCCCCCCCCCCGAGACCCCAAGTGCGTGTGCCGGGCTTTCTTCTATGTTACCCTCACAACAACCCCAGGGGGCTTCCATGACAGAGGGGGGATTCGAACCTGGCTCTCCCAGATCTGCAACCACTACAGCCCACACTGGCTCTGTCTGTTGGAGTTTGTACAGGCTGGTCCAACTCCCAGGCCCCTTGGGCATGGGCAGGAGGGCGGGGGGGTTCCCTGAAAGGGAAGGGAAGGCAGAGGGTGGGACGCTCTAAATAAGGGGGGAGCAGAGCCTCTGCCTTCCCCCTTGCCTCTGCCTGCCCCCTTTCTCTTCTGAGTGGGGCACTCTCCAAGGGGAGGTCCAGGGGCAGTGCAGCAGCCTAGTCTGGTCTTGAGGTCAGGTCACGAACACTGTCCTCGGGGTGTGATGTGTGGTTTCTCAGGGCATGCTCAGAATCCAGGGACAGTATGTTGCAATGGGCAGAGCGCTGCAGAATGCTGAGAAGCAAGGAAAAAAAGAGGGCGGTGAAGAAACCGGGGTCCACGTTAAGGCCCTGCTCCTTTTTTCTGTGCTCCCTCTTAGCATGGGGGGGGGGGGGAGATGGACTTCCTCCACGGGAGCCACAGCTGGGGCTTCTTCCCGGAGACAGATGACGCAGCTTCAGCGGGGATTCTTATTGGTGCTTGCCTGGGCCCCACGGATCCGCTTCGCCACCTGTTCAGCCAAGGGGGACTGAGATGGATTCGGGCGGCTCTTATGGGGTTAATTTTCAAAGGTGCAACCAGAGCACCACAGTAACAGCCAGGGCGCAACCTGATTGGCTAATGGTTTAGCTGGCAGCCGCAGATAGAGTGCGCTGGCTGCTATAAGAGCAGGAAGAAGCCTGTCAGGAAGGGGGGGTGGGGAATTGAGTGGGAAGCAGACTGAGAGTGGGTGTGACTCAAAGAGGTTCCTGTCACTTCCTCAGAGTCCGTCTAGAGATCTTGGCAAGGGGCAGTGAGGCCAGAGAGGCAGAGAGGTGGCCGGATTCCTTTAAGACAGGGGTCAGCAACCTTTAACACCCAAAGAGCCATTTGGACCCGTTTTCCACAGAAAAGAAAACACTTGGAGCCGCAAATACTTTTTGACATGTAAAATGAAGATAACCCTGTATTTACTGGTTTTTTTACCTTTACGCTTTGTATAAGCAATTATACTGTGTTGCTTATGAAATCCATGAAGTGCTACAGAGAAAATTATATTTTATTTATGTAAAGAACACATTTTGAACATTTTGAACTCTCAAAAAATAACAACAGACCTCCATGTGTGCCAAGGAGGGTGGACTCGACAGCCATATTTCTCACTGAGCATGGCCCCCGCCCTGGTTCTAAAAGTTTCTGAGAATCTGCCCCCAAATGTCCTGGGATTTGCCCGCCGGGAGTTGGCAACCCACGACAACCATGGTTGAGGATGATCCTGGCCTTCCTTCCTTCCACGATCTACAAGCTTACCCTCCACTGGCTTATTCTGAAGTAAACCTTCCAAGATCCACGTGCAGGGCTTTCCCCATGCGCTCCTGCCCTCCTTGGCAATGCAGAAACAAACAATTCCCACCCACCCCCTCCTCCCCATCAAACAGCCCGGACGAGTGCAACCTTGCAGGGCTGCAGTTAATAAGTGGTTTGGGATAGCCGTCTTGGGCTGTGCCTCTCTAGGAACAGGGACTCTTTCCCATTAACCCTTAGGGTGACTCTCTGAAGGAGGCTGAGAGGACCCAAGCCATGCGGAGCCGCAGTGCAAGGACGGAAGAGCCTGCGGCTCCGGAGCTGCGGGTTGCAGATCTCAGGGAGACTGAGAGGAAGGATCAGTGCACACGAGAGCCCTGGTTGGTGGGAGACGAAAGGGAAACCTGTGACATGGAGCCCCTCCTCAGCCAGTTAAAGTTCCCTTTTGGGATGAGGGTGGGTGTTTAAAAAGTGGGGTCTGGACCGGGGGTGGGAGGTTGGCCCTTTCAGAGTCTGACGCTAAAGGCTGTACTGAAAGCCCCATATTGAAACTGTTCTGCAACATCTAAGCCACGTCTGCCTCTCTGAACTATCATCCTGGGAAGAGAAGTCTGTTAAACAAAATCCAGTTTTTGTGTTTTAAACTTTCAGTTTATTTTACTCCAGTTTATGGTGGCAGCATTTATAACTGCAGCTTGCCCAGACAGGATCCCTGTTTAAAAGGCCTGCCTGTATGTGTGTGTGTGTGTGTGTGTGTGTGTGCATGTGTAACCTCTTTCTGTGGGGTCTGTGGGGCAGTACTTGGAAGGAGTTGCAAAGAACTAAAATTTAAAATAAAATGGTTTACTTAAATAACACTTTTAAAACATTTAACACTTTACAGTCCTGTTAAGTTGCATTTTCAAGTCCTTATATTTACAGTCTTCTGATATTGCCAAGTCCAAATCTTCTTTGCTTTTGAAGACTTCAGAGGCTGGGTGAACGGGATTCCAGATGATGATTGTTCCCAGAAAAACTCTCGCCATTTACATACACAAAAACCCTGAAACCATAAATTCTAACATTTACAACATAGCAAAAATAAACCACTCCCTTCCCACTAGTTCCCAACAACTTTGCAGTCACCTTAAACAAGGTGTGAAGAGCTTATAAAGAATCAAATCCAGGTCCCAGCCTGGTAGCCTCAGAGCTTCCTCCAACTTCACCGGTTTTTGCAGCCTCCCGCCGCTTGGAGTCCCCACCCCTTTCTGGGTCCACCCATTCTGAACACGGGGGTTACACGTGCACGTGCGTGAGTGAGAGAGTGGCGGGGATTGCCTTAGGCCAACAAAGCCAGCTATCCAAAACATCCACCCTCAGCAAGCGTGGTCCACGGGGGTCTCTGACTTCCCTCAGGGGGTGGGCGCTGCTGCTGCTGCTGTTGCGGGGGCTGTTGGGGGGAGGGGGAGCGGAGGGGGCAAGAGGAGCTGCTGTCCTTCCCCCCTCCGCCTCCCGCCTGGGCGTGGGGGTGTCTGTTGCCCCCACCCAGAATGACCCTCCTCTCTCTGCCCCCCTTTCCTGTGCTCCAGCCCCCCATTTCCTGTACCAGATGAAGTCCGAGTGCCGCTTCGCCAACGGGACCGCGGGGGAGGTGCGCTTACTGGTCAGGCACATCTACAACCGGCAGGAGTTCGTGCGCTTCGACAGCCGCCGCGGGACCTTCGAGGCCGTCACGGAGCTGGGGGAGCCCGACGCCGCCTACCTGAACGGCCAGAAGGAGCTCCTGGAGTACAGGCGGGCCCAAGTGGACGACTTCTGCCGCTACAACTGGGGGGTCCTGGGGGGCTTCTTCGACGGCAGGAAGAGTAAGGCGGGGGGGGGGGAGGAACGCAGAGGGCGGGCGGGAGCTGAGCTGGCGGCACCCTTGCGGGGGGTGTCTTCCCCTCCTCCCCCCACCGTCGAGGGACCTTTGGGGTCGGGGGAGAAGGGCCGGGAGGGCGGAGGGAGGGAGGGAGGGAGGGAGGTGGGGCGCTCAAGGTGGCGGGGGGGGGATTTCAAAGGCAGCCCCCCACCCCTGGAGAACACCCCCAGCACAAACACGGGACCCCTCCCCTCCTTCACCCGGGGCCACCCAGTGTGTTTGTGTGTGTGTGTGGGGGGGAGAACCTTAGTAGGAAAAAAGGGGAAAGATTGATCCACAGAAATGGGTTGAACTTTTTTTTACATACGACCCCCCCCCCCATACACCCCCCCTCCTTCCTGTCCACTCCTGAACTTTGGATCAAACTCATCTGCCCATGGGTCCCACACCAAAAGCCAGCCTGGGAGCCCACCGCCCATTTTTCCAGGGGGAAAATTAAAATAGGGGATTGTGGTATGTGCAGGACCCAGAGACCCTTCCTGTCCAGCCTGCACTTCTAACTGAACAGCCATTCACTGCTCAGAGAGCCATCCAAAGGAGGAGCCCTACTCCAGTGTAAGCCCACTCATTCACAGCACCCATAGCTGGAATCCCTCCCCCTGGCAGGGCCTCCACACTCGGTATATGTAATTCAACATACAAAAGGCATAGAAAACTGTAAAATGTATATACTGCAATGAATACATATCATTATTTGTATGAAACAAATCACCCATTCTTCCACTCCTTTCTTGCCTTCAAGGTTCATTTTAACATACACGAATCAAAGAGGTAAAATAACACTTAATCTGCGGTCATCTTTTCTTGACGACCCCCTCCCCCCCAGCATGTGCTTATTTTTGCTTAAATCTTAATCCGGGGCTGCTCCCTCCCTAGGAGCACCCCCTTGTGCAGTTTGATTTATGACATCGTCACCGTATAAGTCGGCTGATACTTGAGGGCCCTTCCCACCCCCTCAGAAAGAGTTTTTATTTATTTTACACACATAAACAACACATACAGGGGAAAAAAGAAAAGAAAAAACCCAACTCTAATCTCCCCTCCCCCACTACAATAATAATAATTAGGAAAAAAGCACATTTCAAGAGATCTCCACATACATATGGTGACTTCCAGCTGCCTCATTATGGATCCAAACTCAAACCTCATTTTGCACTTATCCGCATTTCCGCTGCTTTCATCCTTCTCATAAAACTATTTTAGTTCAATCTGCTGTTTTCATTTAAATCTCAAATCCCGCCAATATTTCTCCATTTGTATGTGTTTTCAGCAGGTCGTCCGCAAAGAGTTTCCAGTCTTTAAGGAAATGGTCCATACTCTTGTTCACTGCATATTCTGTGACTTCTGAAATCCAATCTTGTTTTGTTGGAATTTTACTGTCCCTCTATTTGCATGCATATAAAATCCTCGCTGCGTTTGTTATCTACATGAAAAATGCTCTATATTGATCTGAGATTTCCTTTCCCATCAGCCTCAGGTTTTTTTCTCAGTGGTTGTGTTTATAACCTTTTGCATTTCTTGTAAAATTATCTCAAAACAATTTTGCCTCTTTACATGTTCACCACATATGAAAAAAGAACCAACAATTTTCAGCATTTGTTTTATAACCCTTTGTACATTTTAGACAATTTTTCCAGTGTTAAATACCATCTATACACCATCTTACAATACTTTTCCTTCAGAGGATAACAAGCCGTACATTTCAGATCTTTTTTCCATTGCTTAAAGCATGTTGTGGTGTTAATTTCTGGGAGCACCTGGAAGAGAAATAACATTCTTAGAAGAGAAATAACATTTATTAGAAGCACATTAATTTTTAACATAGATATCCCCCCCAACAAAGATAAATTCATTCTGTTCCATCTCAACAGATCTTTCTTTACTTCATTTCATACTTTTACATAGTTAAAAAATTTTTTTAATCAGCCACATTCCTTTTGTTTGGAAACGCAATGGTGAAAGTGGGCATCCATGTCTCGGTCCTTTGAGAACCTCACATTTTTCAGGCATTTCTCCATTTGCAATTATTCTGGCATTTGGTTTAGTATGGTTAGCCTCAATCCCTTTCACAAAGTTGTTCCCAAAATCCATTTTTAGTACCTTTAGCATAAACCTCCAAGAAAAATTATCCCAGAAAATCAGTGCAACTTGCTTGTCCGTGTTTTTCTCATAATACTCCACTATATCTAATATTGTCCTGACATTTTCTCTCAAATACCTTTTAGGAAGCAAACCATTTTGGTCTTCACGAATAAATGTTCTTAAGATCCCCTTTAATCTTCTTGCTAAAATCACTGCAAATAATTTATAGTCATTGTTTAGGAGTGAAATTGGACTGTACTTTGTAAACTTGGTTGTATTCTGGTCTTCCTTGGAATTAATGTTATATCTGCCTGTCCCCAGGATTCTTGGGCGAGGTCGCACCGCCAGGTTTCGCGTGTCTCCACCGGTCTCGAACTCAGGGCCGGGGGGGCAGCGTGGCGATGTTCATCCGAGATTCAATCCCCTTCAGGGCTGTAGGATGTCCCGGCAGGTTGACCTAGAATGTGTCGGTCTAGAGTGGTTGGCCCAGTTGGCTGTCCTCTTGGTGTACGCGATTAAGCCTAGCGCACCTAGGGGACAGCCACCACCCGTACTGGAGGTGGTATTGGCTGACTGGGCGTTGCGGTCCCCTAGACTTATTGTCTTGGGTGATTTCAATGTCCATGTCGATACCGCCTCATGTACAGTGGCTGTGGACCTAGTGTCATCCATGGCGACACTAGGCCTCTCCTTAGTAAATTCTGGCCCCACTCATGAGGCCGGTGACACGCTGGATTTGGTCTTTGGGTCGGGAATAGATCTGGACGTGTCCTCTATTGACAGAGTGCCATGGTCCGACCATTATGCCCTGAAGGTTCGGATGGACTTGCCGTGCCAACCCTGTCTAGGCGAAGGGCTGATTTATGCCCGCCCGCGGAGACTTATGGATCCACTTGGTTTCCTGAATGCTCTGCGGGACCCTGAACCTGCCGGCACACTTGATGAGCAGGTGGAGGACTGGAATTCCCGACTCTCTGATGCCATCGAGGCTGTTGCTACGGCGTCCTCATAAGCCCCGTCTTCGGCGAGCCCCATGGTATACGGCAGAGCTTCGCCATATGAAGCGGGGGCTCCAGACATCTAGAAGCTGGCGTGGAGGAAAGCCCTGGCCAGTGAATGCGAACATCTTACAGGACGTTTATGAAAGCCTAAGAGGTGGCGACGAAGGAGGCGAAGAGAGCTTTCTTCTCCTCCTCTCTCGCATTTGCTAGCTCTTGCCCGGCACAATTGTTCCGAGTGATTCGATCTTTGACCTCCTTGTCGGAGAGTTCTGTAAATTCTCAATTGGCTATTAGCTGTGAGGCATTTATGAACTTTTTTGCAGATAAAGTCATGTCACTCCACCAGGACTTTCCCCGCACTTTGCTTACAATTAGTGAACTGGAGGCTCCCTTGCCGCCTTCTGGCCCTTGTTTGGCCCGGTTTTCCCTGCTCTCCGAAGCTGCTGTTGACAGGATCTTGGCTGCTGTTAGACCTACTACCTGTCCTCTGGATCCGTGCCCTTCCTGGCTAATTAAAACTTGCCGGGAGGAGTTACGACCCCACCTGTTGAAGATCATCAATGACTCTCTTGAGCAAGGAGTCTTTCCGGGTGGGTTGAAGGAGGCAGTGGTCCGCCCACTCTTGAAAAGACCATCCTTAGATCCTGGCGATCTGGCCAATTACCGCCCTGTCTCGAATCTTTCGTTTCTGGGGAAGGTAATTGAGAGAGTGGTGTTGGAGCAGCTTCAGGGTTTCCTGGATGATGCGGCGGCTTTCGATCCCTTCCTGTCCAGCTTCCGTGCTGGGCATGGGGCGGAGACCGTTCTTGTCGCTGTCACAGACACGCTCCGTATGCAGCTTGACCGAGGCGGATCGGCACTGCTGGTATTGCTAGATCTGACCGTAGCGTTTGATGTGGTCGATCACGACCTTTTGACCCACCGCCTGGCCGCCTCCGGGGTGCGGGGCACTGTCCTTCAGTGGATTGTCTCGTTTCTCCGGGGCCGGAGTCAGCAAGTGTGGTGCGGGGACCAAGCCTCTCAGACGTCCCTACTTCATTGTGGGGTGCCTCAGGGAGCGCTATTGTCCCCACTGTTATTTAATATCTATATGCGACCCCATGCTCAGCTGGTATGGAGCTTTGGGCTGAGCTGTCATCAGTACGCTGATGATACTCAGCTCATTCTGTTGATGGAGAGGGGAACAGCCACCACCCCTGCGGCTCTACAGCATTGTTTGGAGGCGGTTGCTGGTTGGTTGCGACAGAGCAGGTTAAAACTGAATCCATCAAAGACGGAGATTCTTTGGCTCGGTGGTGGTGGGGAGATTGGGAATTTTCAGCCGCCGGTGTGGGAGGGGGCCTCATTGGCGCCGACCTCCTCCGTTCGCAGCCTGGGGGTCCACCTGGATTCGTCTCTCTCAATGGAGACCCAGGTGGCCCATATAACCCGGGTTGCATTTTACCATCTTCGTCAGGTCCGGCAGCTGGCTCCCTTCCTCTCCCACACGGACCTGGCCACGGTGATTCATGCAACGGTCACCTCCAGGCTGGACTATTGTAACTCGCTCTATGCGGGCCTACCCTTGTGGTTGATCCAGAAGTTGCAACTGGTCCAAAATGCTGCGGCCCGTTTGCTCACGGGGGGCGCCTTCCGTGACCATTCGACCTATATTGTGTCGCCTGCACTGGCTCCCAGTTGAATTCCGAATCATCTTCAAGGTATGGGTGCTTACCTTTAAGGCCTTACACGGCCTGGGACCCTCATACCTTCGGGACCGCATTACCCCATACGTCCCTACTAGGCCTCTGCACTCAGCAGAGGCCAACCTACTGGTGGTCCCTGGCCCCTCGGTGATGAGGCTGGCCTCCACTCGGGCCAGGACCTTTACAGCCCTGGCCCCTGCCTGGTGGAACACTCTTCCTCCAGCGGTCCGGGCCCTGCAGGACCTTGGTGAGTTCCGCAGGGCCTGTAAGACAGAGTTGTTCTGCCGGGCTTTTGGGGTGTCCAGCCGCTGAAAGTGCCCCCCCCTCTCCCTCTCCCTCTCCCTCCTTTTCATCTTATAGGTAGGGTCCATTCCATCTGTAGGACCCACTCTTTTTCTTTCCCCCTCGGGAGGGTCTAAGAGGGACTTTGCGGGCATTGCTGTATCATGTATTAATTTGCTGCATTTTAAATATGTTATTTAGTGATTAATTTATATATTGTTTTTATGTTTATTGTATTTGAATTTTGTGTTGTCCGCCGCCCAGAGCCCTTCGGGGGTTGGGCGGGATATAAATTGGAAAAATAAATAAATAAAGAAAAAGTTGCCCTGATTGTAAAATCCCATTCATGCATCTGCAAAAGCGTTATAGTAGGCAGCTGGCAACACATCTGGTCCCGGAGTTTTTTAATTTTGCCTCTTTTATGGCTTCTACTGGTTCCATTGCTGAGATTGGGTTGTTCAATATCTCTTTTTGTTCTTTTGTCAGTATTGGCAATTTTTGCTTTATTAAGTTGTCTTCACTCTCTTCTTCCTTTGATATGTTACTTTCAAATACTTTTTATGACATTGAAAGAATGTCTTTTTGATTGTTCATCGTTGTTTAGGCCACCTTTCCACTGTATCTTCATTCTTAGGTTTTGCAGCCAGCACTTCCCCTGGTGTGTCGGCCCCTACAAAAGTTTTTTGTTTCACAAAACTCACATTTTTCCCCATTTCTTTTGTAGTCAGCATATAGATAATTGTTGTTTCAAAATCTTAATACTATAGACAAACTCTTGTTTGGGGATTTTAAAAGTCTTTTTCTTTTATCAGATTCAGAACACTTTGTATTTCCTGTCTTGTGGGGCCCTTGTTGGCGCTGCCAGGAATAAACCACTTTGGTTCCTCCCTTGTGTGGAAAGACTCACGGGGGGGGGGGGGGTTGTCGTGAGTCAGCTGCAACTTGAAAGCACCTTCCACATTTTCAGCTCAGATTTTTTCCCATACTGGGCGTTTTGAGGTGTTGTGTGGTTTCTGGGCTGTCTGGCCGTGTTCTAGTAGCATTCTCTCCTGACGTTTCGCCTGCATCTGTGGCTGGCATCTTCAGAGGATCTGGTGTTGGGAAAGCAAGTGGAGTGTATATGCCTGTGGAATGTCCAGGGTGGGAGAAAGAACCGTTTGCCTGTTAACAAGTGTAAAGGGTGCAATTAGCAAGCATGATTTGCAAGTGTTGGGTGGGATCCACCCATTTAGCATGTGAGTAACCATGAAGAGAGCATAACCAGTTAGTGAGGGCATCTGCATTGTAGCAGCCTGGCCTTTCCATCCCTTTGATTGCTTACTGTCTAGAGCGGGGGGGGGGGGCATGTTCTGGGGGGTGTTCACTAGTCCTTTGACTGTTTTCTGCCTGGAGACATCCTGTGTCTGGGCGGTGTTCATTAGTCACTTCTTGATTCTAGTGTTTTTCAGTACAGGTAGCCAAATTCTGTTCATTTTCATGGTTTCTTCCTTTCTGTTGAAATTGTCCCTGTGCTTGTGGATTTCAGTGGCTTCTCTGTGCAGTCTGACGGAGTGGTTGTCAGAGTGGTCCAGAATTTCTGTGTTTTCAAATAATATTCTGTGCCCAGATTGGTTTATCATGTGTTCTGCTATTGCTGATTTTTCCAGCTGAAACATCTTTGACCCAAGTCTGGGCACTGCATTTGGTGGCCCCTGCGTAGACTAGGGGCAGTTTGAGTTTGAAAAAAATATGGAGATGCATTTTACTTGTTCCAAAAGAGAAAAGACCTCAGAGGGGTTTCTTCTATGTGTTCCCTCACATTTTTCCCACCAGAAAAATGGGGGGGAAAAGGTATTTGATTTTTTTTTCTGGGTCCTCCCATCTCTGGGCGCGCAGATTGAATGAGAGGAGAGACAGGCCAAGGGCCGGCTAGTGTAACCTCAACTTGTGGGTTCTGTGGGGCAAAACTTGGAAGGAGTTTGCAACAACTAATTTTTAAACAAAATGGTTTCCTTTAACATTTATCAACATTAACATTTAACTTAACACTCCAAGGTCCTGTTCAAGTTTCATTCCAAGTCCTTCGAATTACAGTTTGATAATGGCAAGTCCATTTCTTCCTGCTGTTGGTTGGCTCATGAAACTCCAGAGGCTGCGTGGACTGGATTCAAGATGAGGAAGGTCCCCAAAAGAACTCTCACCATTTACATACACAAAAACCCTGAAACAATAAATTCTAACATTTACAATATAGCAAAAATAAACCACTCCCTTCGCACTAGTTCCCAACAACTTTGCAGTCACCTTAAACAAGGTGTTAAGAGCTTATAATGATCTATCCAGGTCCCAGCCTGGTAGCCTCAGAGCTTCCTCCAACCTCATGAGCTCTGCAGCCTTCTGCTGCTTTCAGTCTCCACCTTTCTGGGTCATCCCATTCTGAACAGAGGGGTTACACTAGCTCAGGGGTAGGGAACCTGCGGCTCGAGAGCCACATGCGGCTCTTCTGCCCTTGCACTGCGGCTCCACGAGCCGAGCCGCTGGCCCCATCCTTGCCCGCCCTGCAGGCAGCAGGGTAGGCGCACCAACTGCCCGCAGCCGGCTGGGCCGCGCCGCGGGCTTCCCCTCTTGCCTGCCCTGTTGGAGCAGGGTGGGCACTTTCCTGGCGGCCGGCGAGGCCGCGCCGCTGGCCCCATTCTTGCTGCCCTGCAGGCAGCAGGGCGGACGCATCCATGCGCTTCTCAGAATGAGCGGAGTAAAAGGTTAAAAAAACCCCAATATATACAGTGTTATCTTTATTTTAAGTGTCAAAAATTATTTGCGGCTCCAAGTGTTTTCTTTTCCCATGGAAAACGGGTCCAAACGGCTCTTTGAGTGTTAAAGGTTCCCTACCCCTGCACTAGCTCCTCCTTGCGGCAAGAACTTGGCCCCTGAAGTTGAAGTCGGCCTCATCTGCCAGCAATGTGTTGCTCTCCCACCCCCTCCTCAGCCCTGTCCAGGGTTCAGGGGTCACAAAGCCAGAATAACTGGGGAGGGAGGAGACCTTGTGGGAAGGCAGGTGGCTCTCCGTGAGGTCTCCAGAGCCAGGCTGTTCTCGCTGGGGTCTCCTTTCCCCTGGAGGGGCAGGCCTGCATCCTCCCTTCCTCCCCCCTCTCTCTGTGTGTGCACTTGATCCTGGCCCAGGGCTGGGGGCTGAAGTCTCCTCTGTGCTGTGGGGTGCCTTGGATCAGCTTCGGCTTATGGGTCAGCCACGGCCGTTCCTTGAGAAGTCTGATCTGGCCACAGTGATCCATGCTCTGGTCCCATCCAGGTTAGATTACTGCAATACGGTCTTCACGGGGCTGCCCTTCAAAATGGTGCGGAAACTTCAGCTGCTCCACAGGCAACAGCCGGGCTACTGTCAGGAGAAGGACGCAGGGAGGGTCTCTCTTGGACCACTCTGACAACCACTACGTCAGACTACACAGAGAAGCCATTGAAATTCACAAGCACATGGACAATTTCAACAGGAAGGAAGAAACCATGAAAATAAACAGAATTTGGCTGCCAGTGTTGAAAAACTCTAGAATCAAGACAGTGACTGATCAGCTCCACACAAACACAGGACAACTATAGACAATAGCAATCAAAGGGAACAAAGACCAGGATACTTCTATTCGGATCCATTCAACTATTGACCTTGCTGGCTTCATTGTTACTCCCAGGCTACAGACTTCTCTGTGACTCACATGCCAGGCTACTCTATTCAGATGGCCTCACCTTTTGACCTCACAGTATATATACTCCACTTGCTTTCCATTCCTACTACCAGATCCTCTGAAGATGCCAGCCACAGATGCAGGCAAAACATCAGGAGAGAATGCTGCTAGAACACGGCCAGACAGCCCGGAAACCACACAGCACCCCAGTGATTCCGGCCGTGAAAGCCTTTGACAATAAGTCGGGCTACTGTCAGGAGAGGACGCAGGGAGGGTCTCTCTTGGGCATTGTGTTCGGTGACCCCGCTGTTTCTAGGCACCATCCCAAGTGCTGATTCGTCCCTTCAAGGCCAAGTTGGGGCGTGGCCACCAGGGTCCCCAAGGACCGTCCCCTCCCACACTCTCGAGCCCACCAGTTAAAGGAGATCTGCCCTTGCAGCCCTGCTCTCTGGGACCTTCCTTCAGGGATAAGGGGGTGGTCTGACCAGAGACGGGGCTTTTTCTGTGGGGGCTCCTGGCCTGCGGAAGACCCCCCACCTTGAGGCTCCACTAGGGCCCAACTGACCCTCCTTTAGCCCCCAGGCCAAACTTTTTCTGTTCACTCCGTCTTTCAATTAAGGAGCAGATCTTTTTAATCATTTTATAGTCTGTTTTTAGTCTGAAACTGTTAAAATTAGTTTTAGGCTGAAAAACAGGTTTTAAGGTTTTCTGGGTATATTTCGCAGAGCCTTCTGCCACCCCTAGCAGCAGTGCGAGCCCTCCCCCTGAGCACTGAATGCTGGGAAGGGGGCACAGAGAGAAGACCCCCTTCTTGTGAACTTCCCAGAGGCAACAAGGGAATTCCCCTCCCCCCCATCCCCGAGTCAAGGGAGATTTAATGAAAGGTCCCTTCAATGGTCCAAGTGTCTGTAGCTACCCTGGTGGGTGGGAGGGACATCTCCCTCTGTGCTTTTCTGGCTCTCCAGCACCTCTGAACTTTCCCCTCTTCTTCCTCCCCCTCCTCCCTCCAGTTGAGCCAACGGTGAAGATCTCGCCCACCAAGGCGGAGCCCCTGGCCCACCACACCCTGCTGATCTGCACCGTGACCGGCTACTACCCCTC
>NC_059427.1:628736-648445 GCF_021028975.2 Sphaerodactylus townsendi
AGGCAGGCAGGCAGGCAGGCAGGCAGGCAGGCAGGCAGGCAGGCAGGGATTAAAAACTGGTTGAGGAACAGGAAACAAAGGGTGGGTGTAAATGGGAAGTTCTCACAATGGAGAGATGTTGGGAGTGGTGTCCCCCAAGGATCCGTTTTGGGACCAGTGCTCTTTAACCTATTCATAAATGACCTGGAAGTAGGGGTGGGTAGCGTGGTGGCCAAGTTTGCAGATGATACCAAATTATGTAGGGTGGTGAGAACCACAAAGGATTGCGAAGAGCTCCAAGCGGACCTTGATAAATAAGGCGAGTGGGCTAAGAAATGGCAAATGCAGTTCAATGTAGCAAAATGTAAAGTGATGCACATAGGGGCAAAAAATCCAAACTTCACATACACGCTACAGGGGTCAGTGCTATCAGTCACAGACCAGGAAAGGGATTTGGGCGTCTTAGTGGATAGTTCCATGGGAATGTCAACTCAATGCATGGCAGCTGTGAAAAAGGCAAACTCTATGCTGGGGATAATTAGGAAAGGAGTTGATCATAAAACTACAAGGATTGTCATGCACTTATATAAAGCAGTGGTGTGACCACACTTGGAGTACTGTGTTCAGTTCTGGTTGCCACATCTCAAAAAGAATATCGAAGAGAGAAAAAGTGCAGAGAAGGGCAATGAGGATGATTGAGGGACTGGAGCACCTTCCTTATGAGGAGAGGCTGCAGCGTTTGGGACTCTTTAGTTTGGAGAGGAGACGTCTGAGGGGGGATAGGAGTGAAGTCTATAAAATTATGCATGGGGTAGAAAATGTTGACAGAGAGAAATTTTTCTCTCTTTCTCACAATACTAGAACCAGGGGGCATCCATTGAAAATGCTGGGGGGAAGAATTAGGACTAATAAAAGGAAACACTTCTTCACGCAACGTGTGATTGGTGTTTGGAATATGCTGCCACAGGAGGTGGTGATGGCCACTCACCTGGATAGCTTTAAAAGGGGCTTGGACAGATTTATGGAGGAGAAGTCGATCTATGGCTACCAATCTTGATCCTCCTTGATCTGAGGTTGCAAATGCCTTAACAGACCAGGTGCTCAG
The DNA here is from genome assembly GCF_021028975.2 of Sphaerodactylus townsendi. Classification (NCBI taxonomy): domain Eukaryota; kingdom Metazoa; phylum Chordata; class Lepidosauria; order Squamata; family Sphaerodactylidae; genus Sphaerodactylus; species Sphaerodactylus townsendi. Next base: position 629,821 of record NC_059427.1, read on the forward strand.
GAGCAGCAGCAGCAGAAGGCCATTGCTTTTACATCCTGCACGTGAGCTCCCAAAGGCATCTGGTGGGCCACTGCAAGTAGCAGAGTGCTGGACGAGATGGACTCTGGTCTGATCCAGCAGACTCCTCCTTATGTTCGGAAGGAAGGAAGGACAGCAACATGCCACATCCTGGCATGCCTTCCTAGAGCTTCTTGCGACATGTGAATGCAGGTTGTGAGATGGCAGATGGCTCTTCCTTCCTTCCTTCCTTCCTTCCTTCCTTCCTTCCTTCCTTCCTTGTGGTGGTTTGTGGTGGTTCACTGAATGTGTCCGTGGCACCAAAGGGAGGTCAGGATTTGACTGAGATGGGAGCAGGGATGTGGTGGTCCTTATACTCAAAGAATTAGAGACTCATGGAGACAATGTGCAGGGCAAAGAGCAATATTGCCTAGTGGTGGGGTGCAGAAGTCGGTCACGGAACTGCCGGCTGCAAGCTCCTGATCTCCCCTGCCCCCCCCCCCCACGCTGTCAGCTTCTTTTAAGAGGAAAGTGGGCCTGTTCACGGCGGGGAGGGGGCTATCCAGGGCTAAACGTTGAAAGGGCCATACTGGGCGTGGATGCATCTTTGCCCAGCCTCAGAGCAGCGGGGCCGTGTTGGGGGCAGCTGGGTCCGGGGCAGTGGAAGACAGGCTGGCAGGAGAATGCTGCCCCCCCCCGCTGCTGCGGTCAGTTTGTGGCCCCTGGGTGGCCACTGCGTGAACAGACCGCTGGGCTGGCCTTGGTGGGCCTTGGTGGTCTGACCCAGCAGGGCTGTTCTCACATGGGGGTCAGGAGTTCAGTGGCCGGGGTGGGGGGCGCAGAGGCACCAGAGAAGGCCTCCTCGTAAGAACACAAGAACGAGCCTGCTGGAACAGACCAGCAGAGTCCATCTAGTCCAGCACTCTGCTCCTCTGGCAGTGGCCCCCCAGGTGCCTTTGGGAGCTCACCAGCTGGGCTTAAAGCCCCCCCCCCTCGGCTTCATGCCCAGCTCCATTCAGGCAGAGATGATGACATATGAATGTGTGGTGTGATTTGTGAGGTGGAGCCGCGGTTCCAAATTGCCCCCTTGTGAGGTTTTTGGGGGGGCTGAGGCGAGAGGAGCAGGCCCCTGGCTTGGGGGGTGGGGGGCGGGAGGAGGGTAGGTCTGTAGTTCTGTAGCCAAAGGGCAGAGGTCCCCTGTGTGCGAGAGTGCTCTCTTTGTGTTCATGTGGGCTTGTTGAGGCATTTTATGGGTCTCAGTTGGGCCGGTTGTTGCTCCTTCCTGATTGTTCTCCCTGGAGGCATCTGGGATTTTTGCCAGGTCTGGGCTGATTCTGAAACACAGCTGGGAGGGGAAAAATCCCCCAATCCCCCTCTTCGGGATTTCCTTATCAATCAGGTGATGTTTAGGATTGGGGAAGTTAGAAACATGCAGAATTCAGCCTCTTCTGATCTCCTGGCCAACCCTTGGGAGAATTGCAGGGGGCAGCGGGTGTTGGGGGGAGGAGGTGAAAATGTGGGCCTGATCCGCGAGGCTGCCAGAGTGCTTGTTGTGCGGGGGGGTGCTGTGAGGACATCTGGAGCAAGCAAGGGGCGCAGGCGGCCTTCAGGGGAGATTCAGGGGCAAGAAGCGTTCATGATGGACGGCTGCCTCCACCAGGCCTGATGGGGGTCCCCAGGCAGAGCTGGGGGGCATCTCCAAGGTCCCAGCTCTCCACCCCCCACCCCCACAGAGCATTTCCAGTTAAAAAGGAGGAGGTGGAAGGGGCTGAGGGGAAGGCCTGAGACCCCGGGGAGAGAGAGGGGGGGGGTTGCCACCGGGTGAGGGGGGGGGGGCTGATTTGGTGGCTCGTCTGTCTGTGTTTGGGATGGAAGAGCTCCGACGGAGGCGGCCGGCCTTAGAGGCTCAGCCAGGCAGGGGGTTAGCGCAGAGGGGAAGAAAGGGGCCAGGAGGGACCCCCAAGTTCCGTGGCTCCGTGGGTGGGCGACGGTCCAGCAAGAGGGGCGGGGGCAGAGGGGGCCCTGGCGCTGCTGAGAAGCCCCTTCCTCGCACGGGGGGGGGGTTTCACTGCACTCCTCATGTTCTGCCATTCCTTTAGGGGTTTAAAAATATCCCACCCTCGTCGGCACGTTCTGCACATCAAGGCTCCTCCGGCCCCGCTTCCGGTGGGCCTCACCCCTGCCTGCCCTGCCCCCCGACCCCCCGCGGCCGCTGGCCCCCATTCCCAGTCTGGCCAGCAGAGGGCAGCCGGCGGCCAGCAGAGGCCCCCCCTCCTCCTCACCACACAACCCTGCCTGCTTCCCTCGCCCGCCGCCGCTGGAGGCTCCGATGCCCGAGGAGGAGGAGGAAGAGGAGGAGGAGGAGGGCAGAAGAAGAAGGCCTGGCCGGAGGGGGGGAGGGAGGAGGGAGGGAGGGAGGGAGGAGGCCCTCCTCGAAGCTCCCCAAGAACCGGGGGGCCTCCGGGCTGCCAGGAGCGCCTTCTCTGTGCCCCCAGGGCTGCTGCGGCTGCCACGAGCTCTCTCACCCTCCGGGCGAGCCTTTCGTGAGGTGCCGCGGAGGCCGCTGCCACTTCTCCCGGGTCTCCCTGCAGAACGAGCGGCTTGCAGAGCAGGACACCCGCAACCCCCTCCCCCTTCCTGTCCACGCAGCCTCAGGCACGCGTGGCTTTGCCTCGAAGCACAGAGGGGGGGAACGGGCGGCAGCAGCGCCCCACCCCCCCCACCCCGGTGCTGGAGGAAGGCGGGCTGCGAAGGGGGGAGATTTCGATCGGAGAAGTGGTTTAGGGGTAAGGGGGGGGGATACGCTTCTTTCCTGTCCGGAAGCCGAAATACGAACCGCCTCCCCCCCCCCCCTCCTGCCTGACCCTCGGCTGAAAGCAGCGTTTCAGTTCCAAAAAAAGGTCCGGATATCTACTTCTATTATGATTTGCTGACATTTATTCCCCGCCGTTCGCCACGGGCTGCGGGCGGGTCACGAAAACAAATAGCAAACCTGTTGGCAAAGTGCCTCAAGAGTCCGTCCGCCCGTCCGCACGAGCGCCGTGGGGGGGGGGGGCAAGGCCTGGCAAGGGGGCCTCGCAGGGCTCGCGTGTGTGTGTGTGTGTGTGTGAGTCTGTCCCCCCTTTGGGCATGGGGGGGGGGGCGGCGGCAGATGACAAGGGAGGGGCGCGTGTGGGGCTGGAGGGGGGACGGGCTGCCCGGGCGGGTCTCCCTGACGGCTCCCCTTCCCCCCCGCAGATGTGCGAGGAGCCCCCCTGCACCGCGCCCAATACATGCACTCTCCGTACGACCGCCCCTGGAACCCCCGATTCTGCATCATCTCCGGAAACCAGCTGCTGATGCTGGACGAGGAAGAGGTGAGAGGCCGCAGGGGGGGAAGGGGGGGACCCCACGCGGGTGACCAAGTTTGGCCTCCTCCCGGTTGGCCAGTTGCCAGAGAGAGGGCAAGGGGGGGGGTCGCTTGGCCAGCGGGGGAGGGCTGCCCCTCCGTGGTGCGGAGTCCATGAGCCCAAAGCCACGGGACAGCTGCTGGGGCCCGGGGGGGGCGGGGGGGGGCAGGAGGAAGAAGCGCCCGCCTCCCTGTCCTTCCGGGGCCATCAGCACTCCCTGGGTCCGCAGGTGAGACTGGCCCTCCTGCCCCAAACCCACGGGGGGGGGGGCGTGTCAGAGCACCTTGAGGCCAGCAGTAGGAACCTCCCCCTTCCTCCAAAGTGACCCTGGTCGCCTCAGTGGGGGCTGCCAAGGGGCCAAATCCAGCCCCCCAACTCTTCCATGAAGCTCCCATCTCAGCCCCACTCCCACTGTCCTCCCGCCCAGCCTAGGGAGCCCCTGGGGTTGCCAGCCTCTAGGCAGGGCCTGGGGAGGGCCTGGAATGATCTGATGCCCCCACGACAGAGATCAGTCGTACTGGAGAACACTTCGGAGGATGGGGTGGAGGCATCATGACCCCCAGATGCCCCTGGGCTGGGCGCTGGCCCCACATCTGCAGGGATTTGCCCACCTGGACTTGGCAAGCTGGTGGCTGAGATGCCCCCCCCCCCGTCTGTTGAGTTCCTTCCGGCCACGGGGCTGGTTCAGAGGGAAGGCGTGGCCCTCTCCAGGGGGCTCCTGCACAGAAAGGCCAGACCTGAAATGGGCCACGGGGGGTGGTGGTGGTGGTGGTTTCCAGGTCTTGGCTGCTGCTGTTGCCCCCTTCCACGGACTCCACTGCTCCGTGGGTCTTGGCCTCTGAACGTGGCTGGTGCATGGGCCCAGCGTGGCCAGCAGACATTGGCCCCGCTCTCCTCTATGACTGTGTCTCTCCTTCAAGGAGCAGAGCCCCCCACCCCCGCCACAAGTCACTTGCTTCCTAAGTGGAAAAATGCTTAGAAGGGTGGGGGTGGAAGCAGGCCCTCCGCCCGCCCGTCCATCAGCATCAGGGCTGTCTGCAGTGACGGGCAGTCGGCTCTCCTGGGTCTCCAGCAGAGACCTTTCTTGTCACCCCCGACCTGACCCTTTCAGCGGCATCTGCAGGGGACTGAACGGGGGGGGGGCCTTCCGCATTCCGAGCTGCTGCTCTCCCAACTAGGCCGGCAGCCCCCCCCTCACTCCGAGCTGGGGCCCTGGAGGCCATCTTGTCCAACCATCAGTTGGAGCTGCCTGGAGAAATGGCTCCCGTCACAGTTCTCTCTCCACCCCTCCGCTCTTGCCGGACCAGTCCTGCGAGGTAGTTCAGCCCCAATCTACCCTCCTGTCAGGGTTACTCTCACACAGCAGAAAACCCCTTTCCCCTCTTCGCCCTGGGGGAGCTCCTTGGGCAGCTGCGATGTGTCCCGCCCTCTCTCCCGAGAGCTGGTCTTGGTGAGATTCCCCCCCAGATTCCTTCAGCCTTTCCTCACAAGAGGCACCCAAGAATCTCCATTTCCCCTTTTTGGAACACATCCCAATTTGTGGCACCCAGAACTGGACACAGGACCCCAGATGGGGGCCCAATCAGTGCCCAGGAGAGCGGAGAGGCCCTGAGGCGCCTCCCCCTCCCATTCTGACGCTCATTTCCCGCCCCGGGTCTTGGGGCATCTCAGTGGTCCTCCAGGATTTCTCAAAGCGCTTCTGATGGATCAGTAGGATCCTTGAGAACACAATTCCTCTGGCCAGAAGACTTGGACAAGCTGAACAGTCCTGGAGCTTTTCTGTTTTTCAGGTCACGGTGGGTTTTCCGGGCTGTGTGGCCGAGTTCCAGCAGCATTTTCTCCCGATGTTTCGCCTGCATCTGTGGCCGGCATCTTCAGGGGATCTGTCAGCCGCAGGTGCAGGCGAAACGTCAGGAGAAAATGCAACCGCAGAACCCCCCAGTGATTCCGGCCATGAAGGCCTCCGACCAGCCAGTCTTGCCAAATAAGAAGCTGATGAGCTGAGAACGAAAGAGGACGTCTCTAGGAACCCATTTTCCTTTTTCTTGCTTTTGATCACATAACGTCAGAACACCCCAGCAAGGTTGGGCCGGTCGGCCATCTTGGCCGCCATCCTCACCCAGGGGGCAAGCGGTTGCCCGAGAGTGCAAATAAGCAGGACATGGAAAGCCCACGCGCGTCTCCTGAACCGACCACCTGCAAGTTTCGCTGGTTCCCCCTGAGAACCAGAGGGAGGAAAATCTCTCCCTATCCACTCCGCCCCCCTCCGAAACCTTCCCCACGTCTTCCCTCCTGGCACTGGAGTAAAGAGGTTTGCTGCCTCCGAATGTGGAGCTTCCACGTGACCAGGAGCCACCAAACATCCCCCCCCCCATAAATCTGTCCAGTTCCCTATCAAAGCTGTCCCTGCCTGTATGCTGTGTAAGGAAGCATTCCCTTTTGACCAGGCTGAATCTGCTCCCCCCCCCGCCCGTTTAATCTGGTGCCCTCGAGTGCTGGTATTTGGGGAGAGGGAGAAAACGGTCTCCTTGCCAGCTCTCTCTCTCTCCCCCCCCCCACGCATCATTTTATACACCTCTATTATGTCCCCCCCCCTTTAGTTGACTACTTTTCTAAACTGGGAAGTCCGAGGCTCCGGCTTTTCCCTTATGAGATTTGGTGGCCAGAACACCACACAATATCCCAAGCGAGACCATCCCCCCGGTAATGGTAATGCCTAGCGGGGCCCTTGCCGTTTTCACCACTGCCACACACTGAGATGGTGCTTTCTTGGAACTATCTGTTATAACCCGAAGATCTTTTTCAATCCTTCCCGAGTCCTGCAGCTCTTCAAAATCCACAATTTGTCACAAACCTGCCCAACCCCAGTTCCAGATAGTTTGTGAACAAATTAAAACCCACCGATTGCAAGAACGATTATTGTAAAGTCTTTTGGCCATTCGGGGAAAAGACGTCTCTGGGACCGCCCTCATTCACCTGCTTCTTAACCGACTGGAAGAACTCCCAAGAGGCTGCTGAGGCCGGACCTTCCTTATGAGGAGAGGCTGCAGCGTTTGGGGCTCTTTAGTTTGGAGAGGAGACGACTGAGGGGGGATATGAGTGAAGTCGATAAAATTATGCATGGGGTAGAAAATGTCGACAGAGAGAAATTTCTCTCTCTTTCTCACAATACTAGAACCAGGGGGCATTCATTGAAAATGCTGGGGGGGGGGGATAGGACAAATAAAAGGAAACACTTCTTCACGCAACGTGTGATTGATGTTTGGAATATGCTGCCACAGGAGGTGGTGATGGCCACTAACCTGATTAGCTTTAAAAGGGGCTTGGACAGATTTATGGAGGAGAAGTCGATCTATGGCTACCAATCTGGATCCTCTTTGATCTGAGGTTGCAAATGCCTTAACAGACCAGGTGATCGGGAGCAACAGCCGCAGAAGGCCCTTGCTTTCACATCCTTCATGTGAGCTCCCAAAGGCATCTGGTGGGCCACTGCAAGTAGCAGAGAGCTGGACTAGATGGACTCTGCTTGTCTGATCCAGCAGGGTCTTTCTTATGTTCTTAGGATGTCCCTTCTCAGTAACCCGGCTGACGTCCCCTCAGCAGAGTTTGTTCCTTGATGTGCTTAATAATTCTCTCTTTAATAACAGTCTGTGCCCTGTTGCCTGGAATGGTGGGTCTCTGCCCCCTGGCCTCCTGCAGTCCCTGGATCCCCCCTTCTTTTTCTGGAAGGACTATAACACTTTTTGCTTTTTGGCATCCCAGTGTGGAGGCTGGTTTTAGCAACAGCCACCTGCCCCACATTCTCCACAGGGCCAGGGAGGGCAGATTTTCATTGAGCTTCTTTGCTGCCTGCCCACCTTCCTGAAGTCACCCTTTCATTCCTCGGTTATCCCTGATCCACCTCCTTGGATCCTGGTGTACTTGAAGGGAACTTCTTTGTGGTGGTGCTACTCGCTGGTTCTGGGCACCAGTACCTTTTTAAATGGGGCTCCTCCCAGCCCCCATGCTGTCATGGCCCACTCAGCCAGAAAAAGAAGAAAAGAGTTTGGATCTATATCCCCCTTTTCTCTCCCTGGAAAGAGACTCAGAGGGGCTTCCAAACTCCTTTCCCTTCCTCCCCCCACAACAGATGCCTCGTGAGGCAGGTGGGGCTGAGAGAGCCCGGAGGGGAGAGGGGCTGGCCCCAGGACTGGGGAAACCAATTCAGTTGACCAGATAAGAGTTCGCCACTCAGGTGCAGGAGTGGGGAGTCAAACCGGCTTCTCCAGATTCGAGTCCACCACTCTTAACCATGACTCCACGCTGGCAAGATGGAAGGGTCCCTCAGGAAAAGCCTAGCGGGGGGGGGGCTTTCTACAATGGCGGTGGGGGGGATTTGGGGCAATGGAGCCCCCACAGGCTTTTCTTCCTCCCCTTGCCTTCATATAGAGAAGTGCTTCCACCGTGCCCCCCTTTTCAGGAAGGGCCAGCCGTGCTGTGCTGTTTTTCCGAGATGTGATTCCTCTGCCAGTTCCCTTCACGGGGGTTCCAGACTTGTTCTAATATTATGGGAGAAGGAGAAAAAACACACATCTCTGTGCAGTCTATTCCATGAACATTCGCAGAAGCTCCTGTCATGCCCCCTTCTGGTCATTTCCCAGCTGAAATCATGTCATGCTGTGGGGACGGGGCTCCAGCCCCTGGAATCACCTTGGCTGCCCTCTTGGACACTCCCCTCCCCCCCCCCCCCGCAGCTCTGCTGCAATATCCTTTTTGAGATTCGGTGACAAGAACTGCGCATGGTGTCAAAATCCGGCTGCCCCCGGGCATGACAGCAGCGGGGAGTGGGGACCTCTCTTCTCACATCTGTTGCACGTGGTGGAGGAGCTGGCCTTTGGCCGGGAGCTGCCTGTCCACTGAGGCCTCCCCTGGTCAGTTTTCACCTGCTCAGTTCTCGCCAGAGCCTCCCGGAGCCTCGTTTCCCTCGGCTGCTTTCTTACTTACCCAGGTTGAAGAAATCCTTTTGGAAGTTCGGCTTCCATTCTCACAGCGTGTTATTTGCAAACTTGACCTTTTCTCTACTGACTCCAGATTTGTAGACCATTTAGGAACAGATTAAATAGCACTACTGTGTGTGAACAGAATTCGGGCCTTTGGCCTGATCCGGTGGGGCTCTTCTGACGTCCCTGGGGGGCTCCGTGGCTCACTTCCCTCCAGAACAGGTCCTGCCGCTACTTCTGCACTCTGATTCCTGCTGTTTTACTAGTTTCTAACCCAAGATAAAATCCCAGCCCTCTGCCTGGCTCGCTGGCAGTCGTCTGTTGCACGTTTCTTCCTGGACTCAGCTGGTAAACATGAAAAATGTCCAGCATCCTCTCACACCCATATCATTCTAAGGCCAATAACGCAATATACAATCAAATAGCCAGACGTCTTCTTGTGGGCTATCCAAAGAGTGTGGGGTGCTGCCTTTGTGGTTTGCCCCTGGGAGGGTAGCTGCAGGCAAAGCCAAGATGGCTGCCCCCCACCCACCCCCCAGTTCAGGTGTCGTTGCCAGAGACGGCCTTAAACGCGGCACTCCAAGGCAGGCGCAGCTTCTCCGTGCTGCTCAGCGCTCCTCTGGGCCGTTTACCGGGTGCAGCCTGTGGGGCACCCCAGAGAATCGAGGGGCAGGGGAGGGGGAAGGGGAGGGCCTGGCTGGGTGTGTTTCTGGGGGCCTGGGAGGGGGAACACAAAGAGCTCCAGAGACCCCCCCAAAAGGGGTGTCACGGAGGGGCTTGTGGAGCCAAGCGGGGAAAGGGGGTCCATGGAAGAGCAAGTAGGTCACAGTGTTTTGTGCCCACCCCCAGCGCCCTTGAGGCAGGGAGGGAAGGGGAGGGTCTTGTCTCTGATGGAGGCCCAGGAAGAAGACTCCGGTACTCCCCCCAGGTGGGTCCTGGGCATCTCCCCTCTCCATCTCCCAACGCTCCTCCTCACCGCAGCTGCCCCTGCCCCCCCCCCCGCATCTCTCCCCATGCAGGACTGAGAATCCCCAGACTAACCCTCGTATGTAGTCAAAGGGGACCCTCCCCTCTTTCTTATCACCAGAAGGGCCGGCCGGTTCCACCAGCCCAGTCCCGGCCCCGGTTTCTCCAGCGGTTGGGAAAGATTTCTTCCGGCCGAGCCACACAGGCCCCCACCAGAGCTGGGCCTGGGCCTGCCTCGCTCTAAGCCAGCTTCAGGGGGCCGCAAGCAGGCCACAGAGAGAGAGAGAGAGAGAGAGGCCTTCCCATTGCGTATTTGCCTAGCTCGCTTAGAGGAGCTCAGCAAGGTAGATGTGGCCACCTCGGTCCATGTTATCCTCACAACTACCCTGTGACGTTGGCGAGAGTGAGTCAAAGAGACCATCTGAAGGCTCCGCACTGAGCTCCGTGTCTCAGCCGGGAGCAGAGCCAGTGTGCCGCTGCTGCCGTCATCACTGGCCGGTCAGAATGCCTGAATTCTAATCCCCACAGGGTGAAGCTCCTTGGGCCTTTCGCAGCCTAACCTGCCCCACAGGGCGAAATGGAAGAGGAGGACATACTTTGTGGTCCTCCCCAGACTCCCAGGGGACACGAGGACAGAGGCAAGAGAGCCCAGGGCCCGACGCTCCGAACTCAGCCCCCTGTTCTCTTACTCCTGTTCTGTGTTCCTGACCTTTCTCAGAGGCTGCGGGCGGATTCCTGCGTTTTAGGACAAGGCAGTGGAATCACGGAAGAGACCCCCAAGGGCATCCAGTCCAACCCCCTGCCACGCAGGAACATGCCATCAAAGCACTCCTGACAGATGGCCATCCTGCTTAAAAACCTCCAAAGAAGGAGACTCCACTCCACTCTCTGAGGCAGTGAATTCCACTGTCAAACAGCCCCTGACTGTCAGGAAGTTCTTCCTAATGTTTAGGTGGAATCTCTTCTCCTGCACCTTGAACACAAGACTCCTGGTCCTATTTGGAATATGCTGCCACAGGAGGTGGTGACGGCCGCTAACCTGGATAGCTTTAAAAGGGGCTTGGACAGATTTATGGAGGAGAAGTCGATCTATGGCTACCAATCTTGATCTGAGGTTGCAAATGCCTGAGCAGACCAGGTGCTCGGGAGCAGCAGCAGCAGAAGGCCATTGCTTTCACACCCTGCACGTGAGCTCCCAAAGGCACCTGGTGGGCCACTGCGAGTAGCAGAGTGCTGGACTAGATGGACTCTGCTGGTCTGATCCAGCAGGCTAGTTCTTATGTTCTTATAAGGCACGCAATAAACGGTGCCATCAGCACCAACCCATGATGCCCCTTCTCAAAGTGCCCCTGGAGCAGCTCCCTCCAGGCCCAGCGCGATGCTTCTAGGTGGGGCGGGGCGGGGCAGGGGGCCCGGGCACGGGGGAAGGCCACTTCTGCTGGAGATGCTGCCGGCCAGAGTGGGCAACTCAGTGCTGGGTGGGCCAGGGCGGCCTCTCAGAGAACCAGACGGCTTCCACAGGGGAGCTCTCTGGATGGGAGGAAATCACAAGCTGAAAATCGGGCAAGCTGCGCTTTTTGCATGGCCGGCCGGCCGCCTGAAGCCTTTTGCGTGTGGGAGGAGAGAATTCCCACACAGGGGCACAACTGGGCAGGGAAATCTGTTCCTTGTGCTGGAAGAATTTCGCACCCAGAACAGCGGCAGCTCTTCTCAGGGGGGGTGGGGCTGAAGTTGGGGGAAGAGCTTGCCTGTGGTGGCCGCTTCCACGCAGGCCGCTTCCAGACCGGAGGGGGGTTTTCAGCCATCCGCAGACCCTCCTCTTTCTGGGTCCTGCCCTGCTTTGCTCCAGTCAGACCCAGAAGAGTTTTTTGATGGCCACAGCGCCAGAGCTTCTGCCACCATCTGGGTGGGATGCCGTGCATAGCTTCAGACCTGGTCCACATCAGTGCCGTGGTCCTTGGGGATTCCACTTTGCTTGTGGGAGCATCAGAGGGACCTTATGATGGTTTTTAAAAAGGGGGGGATGATTTTCATTGAACTGGAGCACAATAATGTTATGACAGCCTCTACTGCTACAATCTACTGGTTCCTGTGACTTTCCAGCTTCCGATTCTTTTTTTAAAAAACACATCTCTATTCCTTTTTGTTGTGGCGTTGTCAGGGGAAAGGTGCAGTTTTTGTCCGGATTGCTTGGTGGATAATGGGAATATGAAGCCGCGGGACTGCTGGGATGGGGCAGAAATTCAGTGCTCAGCCAACCGTGCAGATTCCTCATTGCCATTGAAAGGGAGCAGGAGAATCTTTGCCCCGAGGACGCTGCGCAAAGCCACCTTAAGTCACGTCTGTGGCAGAGATGACATCGGCATCCCTGAACTCCCAGACCAGAAGGCTTCCTCTCAGCCCCGCCCCTGCGCAAGACCACCCTCCTCGGGGACACGCGTGCAGGCGTGTGAGGACTAAGGGCGGACATGACAGAGCTTTCTGAAATTATGCACAAGGCAGTGTGGACAGAGAGGCCTTTCTCTCCTGGGGGCATCCAGTGAAGCTGGCGGGCGGTAGATTCAGGATGGGCCAAAAGGGGAATCGTTCTTTGCACAGTGAGTGATTTACATTTGGAATTTACTGCCAGAGGGAGCAGCGATGGCCACGGGCACAGACAGGCTTTACAAGTAGGGGAGACAGATCCATGGAGGAGAGGTCCACCAGTGGCTATCAGCTGTGGTGACTGGAAGGAACCTCTACATCCCAAGGCAGTCAACCTCTGAATCCCAGTGCCAGGAAGTAACTCATTGCCCTGCCTCTCCAGAGGAAATGGTCGGCCACAGTGTGTGAGGCAGGATGGTGGACTAGGATTGTGTGGTCTGGTCCAGCACCCCTGCAGGGCTGGCGAGAGACATTTCATGGGTGGAGGCAGGTGGCCAATAGCTGCTTAGGTCTCTTGGGAGGGAGGTCACCGCCTCCCTCCAGGGCTCAGGAGCAGCCTCTGTTGGGCCAGGAAAGACTTATCTCTCTCCGGCTCACCACAGAACAGGACTGGGGTCAGGGCCAGAGGAACCCCTGAGCCCCAGACTGCTTGTGCTACCGGAGGCAGAGACTACTCAGGGGTCTTGGATTTTCAGAGGGGCAGTCCTATTAGTTTTGTTGGGACAAAAGAGAGCAGAACTGGAGGGCACCTTACATGAGAGGAACTGCATTTATTCCAGGACACAAGCTGAGATTACTCAGAGCTTCATAGTATCATAGAATCAGGGAGTTGGAAGAGACCCTAAGGGGCCATCCAGTCCACCCCCTGGCCATGCAGGAACACACAGCCAAAGCACTCCCACCATATATTCATCCAGCCTCTGTTGAAAAAACTCCAAAGAAGGAGACTCCACCAAGCTCCGAGGCAGCCTAATTCCACTATCCAGCAGCCCTGACGGCCAGAAAGTCCTTCCTAATGTTTAGGTGGAACCACTTCTTTCCTGCACCCAGTAGTCCACGTCCTAGTCCATTGGCCATGCTGGCAGGGGCTGATGGGAATTGTAGTCCATAACATCTGGAGTGCCAAAGGTTCGCCACCGACGTAAGCCTAGTCTCTGCAGGCAGCAAAAAACAACCTTTGCTCCCTCTTCGACGTGGCATCTCTTCAAAGATCTAAACAGGACTATCGTGTCCCCCTCTTAACCTTTGCTTCTCTAAACATCCCCAGCTTCCTCAGCCTCTCTTCGTAGGGCATGATGGACTCCAGACCTTTTCCCATTTTGCTGTTGCCCTCCTCTGGACCCGGCCTCCAGCCGGGTTAATATCCTTCTTGAATTGCAGAGCCTGGTGAACCGAACACAGTAATTAAGGTGAGGTCTAACCAGTGGTGGGATTCAGCCGGTTCACTGCACTTTCACTTAGGCAGAACTGGTTGTTAAAATGGTGCTTGTAAACAACCAGTTGTTAAATTATTTGAATCCCACCATCACTGGGGCTGACCAATGCAGAGTAGAGGGGTACACTTACTTCCCTCGATCTAGACACTATACTCCTATTGCGGATCCCAGAATCGTAAGATTGGCTTTCTTGGCTGCCATTTCACACTGCTGACTCACGTTCAGTTTGTAGTCTACTTCTCAAGACTCCTGTGATCCCTGTCGCGATGTAGTGTTGTCAAGCCAGGGGTTACACATCCTATGTCTGTGCATTTCATTTTTTTTCTGCCAAAGTGTAGAATCCTACATTTATCTCTCGAAATTCATTTTGTTTGTTTTGGCCCAGCTCTCTAACCCGTCCAGGTCATTTTGAATCCTGCCCCTGTCCTCTGGGATATTAGCTACCCCTCCTAATCTGGTATCACCTGCAATTTTGATTAACATGCCCTCTGTGTCATTATCAAATTTTATTTATACAAATATTGAATAGCTTCAAAGAGGAAATCATACCACACATTTCTAGGGGGAAACCACCAAAGTGTCGGGGGGGGGGGGGGGGGGCAGGAGAGAGGCTTGCTGATTTGTGGCCCCTGATTCTTTGGGAGCTTCTGCCACATGCACACCTGGGGCCCCTCCACCACCACCACCGAAGCTCTCAGTGTGTGGGTCTGTGGGGTGGGGGCGGGGGCGGGGGCGGGGGGGGGGGAAGCACGTGGGGCTCCGGATAAACTCTGAATGCTAACGCTGGCTTTGTGCCTGTCTCCCCACTGCCAAGATCCACCCCCTGCTCCTCCGAGAACGCCAGAGGGATCCTCTATGCTGACTAAGCTTTTAAGGCCGGGACTGTCAGCCCAGTGCCTGTGTAAGTGCGACCCCAGCCAGAGCACGGTAAGGACTTGTGGGGCGGGCGGGGTGGGGTGCAGCTGGACCCTGGGCCTGTGCTCTAGGAGGGAGGGGGGTGCTCCTGTGTGACCTCTGATCCCAGCAGAGCCTGGAAGGGGCTTGTGGGGCAGGCCCGTGCTGTGCCCCTGGGCAGACCCCTGTAGCGCTTGCTCAGTGCCGGGCTTCCACCCTCTGCCCTCCAGGGCTGCCTGTCCCCCTCTGCACCTGTTTTCCAGGTCAAGGGCCTGTGGCAGAGCCATGGGATCCTGGCCCCACGGGACTCCTCCTCCCAGGCTCCCCTGCTGCCCCCCTTTCAGCTGGCCCAGGATCGGGCGTGGCTTCTAAGGCCTTCTCTCTGGCAGCTCATTCTCTAGCCAAAAGGAAAGGAGGCAGGGAGTCCTGGCCTCTGGGAGCGGGGCGGGAGGAGAAGCCGGCGCGGACTCACATCCCAGTCTTCCTCCCAGTGCTACTGGACCTCAGTCTCTCGCTTCAAAGGCAGGCCCCTCATGAGCAAGACTGCTGGGCCTTCCCACACACTTTGCAGGGCTGTCTGGATTGTCAAGAAATACACTGCACTCTCCTCCCCCCGGCCGGTGGGCCTTCCCAGGTAGTCGCCACAGGCCATCTGCATGTACCTGGAGCTTGAAAAACGGTGTCTCTGGAGGGAGAGAAAGAGGCAGAAGGCCGTTGCTTTCACGTCCTGCCCATGAGCTCCTGCCATGCCTCTGGGGGCTACCATGCGAGCAGCTGAGTGCTGGGACTGGACGGGTTTCTTCTTATGTTCTTATGAGAGAGATTCCTCAGAAGTGGAGATTCTGGAGAAGTGGAATTTTGCACTCGTTGCGTGAGCTTCTGGGATTGCAATGGAAGCGGTGCCGTGGCCACCCTTCCACGTGGCACTGCTCCTCCCGCAGTGGCCTGCTTTGTCAGGGAAGGGGCATCTGTGATGGAAAGCTGTGAGGCGGGGGGGGGGGATCTGTGATGGAAAGCTCTGCTCCCCTTCAGTGGGAAAACAGCCCCCCTCCCACACCATTCCTACAGAGGACACCACCTGGGTCACTTCCCCACAGCTCTGCCTGGCCTCCCTTTCTCTCAGTCGCGTGGTCTGGGAGGGGCCGCGTGGCTCCAGGAGCGGGAGGCTCTGCTGGGCACGCAGAAGGAGGCTCAGTCCCCAGCAGCTCAGCTAGCCATGCGTTTCTCTGCCTGGGGGAGCTGTTGTCAGCCTGAGCGGATGGGGGCATTGGACCTCCAGGGAGGAGAGAGGCTGATTCAAGGGGGCTGTGGCACTCCACTGACCCCCCCCCCACAAGCACACTTTGTGGTTTCTTTGGTGGGGCTGGGGGCGAGCAAGGCCTGTGGGTCTGGGGGGGGGGGGGGGGGGGGGGGGGGCAGGAGTATCCCTGGCTCCTGTAGACTCTCTTCTCTGCCTGGCTCCCCCCGCACCCAAAGGCCAGCTGGGGGCACCCCCTCCACACACCTGCATTACCTCCCCCCCCCCCCCCCCCCGGGCCCCCCCCAAAGGGGGGGAGGGAGTAGGGGTGGGGGGGCCCCCCCCCCCCCCCCGCGACAGCCTCACTCGTGACTCTTCCCAGCAGCCTCCTCCCAGCCATTCAGTTCATTTCTGTGCCCCCCATCCCATCCCATAATAGCAGCCAGCTCCATTGAAAGGCACCAACTCGGAGCTTGACGACTGTTGCTATAGGAACCCTCTCTCTCTCTCTCTCTCTGGCAGTCTTCCCGTCCAGCCCGGCGGGGCCTGCAGTGGGTGCCTCGCGAGGAAGGGGGCAGAGCCCTCCCTCGGCCGCCCCCTCCCCCAGGCCTGTGCTGGGCACCACTGTGGGCACTGCCCCCTCTCTGCCCGGCGGCTGGTCAGCTTCTGCCCGCCCGCCCGCCCGGCCTGGCCGGGCGCCCTCTCGCCTGCTGGCCCAGCCTGGAAGCCAGATCTAGCCCGGCCGGGGCCCTGCTGCCTGCCTGCCCACCTGCCCGCCAGGGGGTGCCCTTCTGGGACTCGTGTTCCCCCTCCCCCCCCCCCGCTCTGCTGGGGGTTAAAAAAAGAATTTTGTCTCTCGGAGAAGTTGGCTTAAAAGGTTTCCATGGCAACCCCAAGTAGAGAGGAAGGGGGAGGCGCCGCCACAGGCCGAACCCAAGGGCCCCCCCAACTCTGCTGCCGCCGCGGCCCTCTGGCGCCCCCTGCGGGGACTCTGCCGCACTCCCGGGGCCCTGACCCCGGGTGACCCTGCTGCCCCCCCTGCCGGCTACAGGGGGCCCGGAGTGGGGGGGGGAGGGGACGCGATCGCCTCCTGGATTACTTTTCCGGCCGCCGGGGCCGCTGCGGGGGTGGGGGGCTGGCACAGCGCCCCCCCCTTTCTCCCCGCCTCGGGCCTCCGCCTCAGGGAAGCGCCCTGCTCCGGCCCCCGCTCTGCGTGAGTGTGGCCCCCTAAGCGAGGGGCTCGTTGGCTCCCTTTCCTCCCGCCCAAGCTGTGCCGAACCGCAGGGCCTCCCCCGCGGCTGCCCCGGGCCGGGCTTGGAAGGCGGGGGGGGGGGGAGGAGGAGGAGCCGCGGGCGAGGGGGGGCTGGCGCGTTCTCCGCGGGAGGCCGGCGAGGGGCGGGCTGAGCTGGCTTTTGGGGCTCTGCCCCGCTGGGCGGGCGGGCAGGCGGGCAGCCCGGTGCAGGGCGCTGCCGGGGGGGGGGGGCTCCGCCCGGCTCGGGCAATGACAGGCGAGCCGGTCTCCTAGCAACGGCGGCTCATGCTGCCGCCGGGGGAGAGCGAGCGAGCGAGCGAGCGAGGCGGCGGCGGCGCCAAAGGACGGGGCGAGCGGCGGGGGCGCAAGCGGAGCGGGCGGGCTCGGGAGCCGCGCCGCCCAGACCACCGGCCGCCCCTGCGCCACCGGCCCCGGAGCGGCGGCGGCTGCTGCTGCTGCTGCTGCTGGGCCGGCCGGCGGCGGCGGCGGGGCCATGGGGGGGCCCTAGGGTCGCCAGCCTCCCCCGCGGGGCCCGCCGCCTCTCGGCCGCCATGGAGCCCCGGCCCTAGACCCGCGGCGGGCGGCTCGCAGGTAAGGCTCCGCGGCGGGCGGGCGGGCGGGCGGGCGGGCGAGGGCGGCCGTGCGTGGCGGGACACGAGGCGCGGGGCCTGCGGGGGCTTCTGCCTGCGCGCCGGTCCGCTCGCGCCCCTCTCCGGGAGCCTGGAGGCGTGCGGGGGTCGCCGCGGGGGCTGCAGGCGGAGGGGCCCTTTGGGCGGCCAGCCAGGCCCGAACCGGGCGGGGGCTTCCCGGGGAGCCAGAGGGGGCTAGGCCGGCGGGGTCCGTTGTCCTCCCGCGGCGTCGGGCTCAGCGCCAGTACAGAGCATGTGCAGAGGGCCTAGGCCCGAGCTGGAGGCAACAGACGCGGCTGCCTCGCAGCACGTGGCCCACCAGGTGCTGGTGCGGAATTGGGGGAGGGCAACCTGGGCTCCCCCCGCTTTCGGAGGCCGCTGGGCGCCGCTCCCTGCCCCCCCCCCGCGGGACCTTTTTGCCCCCTGATGCGAGGCTTTCGGTGCCGGCTGGCTCCGTTCTCGCGGGGGGGGGGCGGTATCAGGGATCTGGTGAAGACCCCCCGGCTCGGAGTGCCCGATTCTCTGATCGACGCCTTTTCCCTACTGTAAAGGGGGGGGGGTCCGCGTTTTGGACATTTCCTCCCTCCCCAGATAGTCCTCTGCGGGTCTGTTAGCCCCCCCCGGCCCCCCCGGGAGAAGAACCCTCTTCGGAGGACGCTGAGCCCCCCCCGGCAGAGCAAAGACGGCGACGGGCTCCCCGCGGCTTAGGCGCCCTCCCAAGTCCCCCCACCCACAAGCCGCAAATGCCAGCGACCGGCTTCACGTGCCTCTGCCCTTGGAAACAAGCGGGGGGGGGGCACCGCGAGTCAGAACCCCCTCCACCCCCCCCCCGGGGGGGGCTCTGCTGTTCGCTGCTCCCCACCCTGGAGCTGGGCTCGGGGACGCTCCCGATAAGACCCTCCCTGGAAGCCCGGCTCCCTGAGGGTCCCACCGGAGTTCCCGGGAGCCTGGCCGCCCCTCTCCCCTCCGGCTGCCCGCCCGCCCGCCCGCCCGCCGGCCTCCCGGGGCTTCCTGGAGCGCGTTCCGGCCTCCGTGGATCACGCAAAGGTCGTGTTCCGGCCGCCTGGGGAGTCCTCGAGTGTGCGGCGCCTTCGTCCTTTGGCGGCCTGGACGGCCCCCCCCCCCGCCCCTCCCCTCCCAGATGTGGCGGAGGGGTCAAGGCCTTCCAGCTGCGGCAGCGCGAGAGACCAGCATGTCCACCAGACGAATCTCAGCCTGGGGAGCTCAGAGATAGGTTTGGAGGGGACGCTGCATCTGAGAACAGCCACCCCCCCCCTCCATCATTTCTCCCCCCAGCAAAGCAAAGCTCCTGCCCTGTTTGAAGCCCAGAAGGGGACACTCCTGCCAAGCCATGCCCTGGAGGAGGAGGAGTTCGGTCAAGTACAGGGACTGTTTTGGCCCCTGTGAGCTGGGAGGGGGGGG